>NC_042961.1:8464998-8519998 GCF_901001165.1 Salmo trutta | reverse complement strand
GGACAGGTTCTTTACAGGGAAAGAGACAGACAGAGCTTGGTTAGGACAGGTTCTTTACAGGGAAAGAGACAGACAGATACAGCTTGGTTAGGACAGGTTCTTTACAGGGAAAGAGACAGACAGATACAGCTTGGTTAGGAAAGGTTCTTTACAGGGAAAGAGACAGAAAGATACAGCTTGGTTAGGACAGGTCTTGAGACAGAGAGATACATAACATTGTTAGTACATACAGTTGAAGTCGAAAGTTTACATACACTTAGGTTGGAGTCATTAAAACTCGTTTTCAACCACTCCACAAGTTTCTTGTTAACAAACTATAGTTTTGGCAAGTCGGTTAGGACATCTACTTTGTGCATTTTTCCAACAATTGTTAACAGACAGATTATTTCAATTATAATTCACTGTATCACAATTCCAGTGGGTCAGAAGTTTACATACACTAAGTTGACTGTGCCTTTAAACAGCTTGGAAAATTCCAGAAAATGATGTCATGGCTTTAGAATCTTTTGATAGGCTAATTGACATAATTTGAGTCAATTGGAGGTGTACTTGTGGATGTATTTCAAGGCCTACCTTCAAACTCAGTGCCTCTTTGCTTGACATCATGGGAAAATCAAAAGAAATCAGCCAAGATCAGAAAACAAATTGTAGACCTCCACAAGTCTGGTTCATCCTTGGGAGCAATTTCCAAACGCCTGAAGGTACCACGTTCATCTGTACAAACAATAGTACGCAAGTATAAACACCATGGGACCAGGCAGCCGTCATACCGCTCAGGAAGGAGACGCGTTCTGTCTCCTAGAGATGAACGTACTTTGGTGCAAAGTGCAAATCAATCCTAGAACAAGAGCAAAGGACCTTGTGAAGATGCTGGAGGAAACAGGTAAAAAAGTTTCTATATCCACAGTAAAGCGAGTCCTATATCGACATAACCTGAAAGGCCGTTCAGCAAGGAAGAAGCCACTGCTCCAGAACTGCCAAAAAAAGCCAGACTACAGTTTGGAACTGCACATGGGGACAAAGATCGTACTTTTCGGAGAAATGTCCTCTGGTCTGATGAAACAAAAATAGAACTGTTTGGCCATAATGACCATCGTTATGTTTGGAGGAAAAAGGAGGAGGCTTGCAAGCCAAAGAACTCCATCCTAACCGTGAGGCATGGGGGTGGCAGCATCATGTTGTGGGGGTGCTTTGCTGCAGGAGGGACTGGTGCACTTCACAAAATAGATGGCATCATGAGGCAGGAAAATGATATGGATATATTGAAGCAACGTCTCAAGACATCAGTCAGGAAGTTAAAGCTTGGTCGCAAATGGGTCTTCCAAATGGACAATGACCCCAAGCATACTTCCAAAGTGTGGCAAAATGGCTTAAGAACAACAAAGTCAAGGTATTGGAGTGGCCATCGCAAAGCCCTGACCTCAATCCTATAAAAAAATTGTGGGCAGAACTGAAAAAGCGTATGCAAGCAAGGAGGCCTACAAACCTGACACCAGCTCTGTTAGGAGGAATGGGCCAAAATTCACCCAACTTTTTGTGGGAAGCTTGTGGAAGGCTAGCCGAAACATTTGACCCAAGTTTAACAATGTAAAGGCAATGCTACCAAATACTAATTGAGTGTATGTAAACCTCTGATCCATTGGGAATGTGATGAAAGAAATAAAAGCTGAAATAAATCATTCTCTCCTCTATTATTCTGACATTTCACATTCTTAAAATAAAGTGGTGATCCTAACTGACCTAAGACAGGGAATTGTTACTAGGATTAAATATCAGGAATTGTGAAAAACTGAGTTTAAATGTATTTGGCTAAGGTGTATGTAAACTTCCGAATTCAACTGTAAGTAATCTTGGAACCCAGAACCAAATCTAAAATGCGCTAAGAAGCTACTTGATTACTGGATTTATGTTTCACTGCAATCCAGTTATGTTGAAAACAACATGATGAACAACAACATAATGATGATGATCATCACCTACGTGAACATAATCGAACAAAAATATTGTTGCTGTTGGCTATCACCTACGTGAACATAATCTAACAAAAATATTGTTGCTGTTGGCTATCACCTACGTGAACATAATCGAACAAAAATAATGTTGCTATTGGCTATCACCTACGTGAACATAATCTAACAAAAATAATGTTGCTGTTGGCTATCACCTACGTGAACATAATCTAACAAAAATAATGTTGCTGTTGGCTATCACCTACGTGAACATAATCGAACAAAAATAATGTTGCTGTTGGCTATCACCTACGTGAACATAATCTAACAAAAAGAATGTTGCTGTTGGCTATCACCTACGTGAACAGCTCATCCTACAAACTCCTGGCCTCAATTACACATTGCTCAGGGGAGAGAGGTCCCCCACAAAGCCCTGGGTGACGTCACCGTACGCATTATCTCCCAGTAAAAAGGCAGACAGGCAGCAGTACACCTCCTGTTTAAGGTTATCAATACTGTCTGCCCCTCTGATTTACTAGTACTGCTACTACTCACAGCAGATAATACAGCCTCTCTCTCTCTTTCACTCGTTCTGTCGCTTTCTCTCTCTCTGTGTCTCTGTCTCTTTTTCTCCCGCATTCCCTCTCTATCTTCATCTCTCTCGCTCTCCTTCGCTCTACCTTTCCCCTCGATCTCTCACTATTCTCCCCTCTCCCTCTTTCTCACTACCTCTCCCCCTCCCTCCCTCCCTCCCTCCCTCCCGTCCTCCCTCTCTACCTCTGTAATTGATGTGGCGGGGTGGCTCAGAGGGAGAAGACGATGGATTAATAGGTGTAGTGGTGGTAAATCAGTCACTCCCTCATCCCTCCATCATGCCACGTTTATCTCCATCACAGCTACAAATTCCTCCATACAAAGAACACGGCGAGACAATCCCCCCATGATGCACTGGGGTAGCCAGGGTTCTACAGCGCTGCTCAGAGCTGATAAAGGCTTAAGTTTATGATACCATGCTGAGAAGCAGAAAGGAATGGGTGGAGAGAGGAGAAGGAGAGATGGAGAGGGGAAATGGAATGGGAAGACTAGACTAAGAAAGATAGGATGGAGGGAGAAAGGAAAAGGGTGGAAGAGAAGGTGAGAGTGGCAGGATGGAGGAAAAGAGAGGGAGAGAAAGTGAGGGAGGAAAAGAGAGGGAGAGAAAGTGAGGGAGGAAAAGAGAGGGAGAAGAGATGTTGCTCAGCTCAGGAGCTTTGGGGACTGGATTTTATTGCATTCAAGGCTCGGGAGGAGAACACACACACACACACACACACACACACACACACACACACACACACACACACAAACAGAAAGTAATAGAGTTGTAATGAAGCACTTTCATTAAGCTCCAAGGTAAAACTTCAAAGGGACACTTATCTGAGGTAAAACAGTGCATGTATTACTAATACTAGGAGATTAGGGATTATAGGAGTAGAATTACCTGGAATATAGTCCACTCAAAGGAGAATATAGCCCACTCAAAGGAGAATATAGCCCACTCAAAGGAGAATATATCCCCCTCAAAGGAGAATATACCCCACTCAAAGGAGAATATAGCCCACTCAAAGGAGAATATAGCCCACTCAAAGGAGAATATAGCCCACTCAAAGGAGAATATACCCCCCTCAAAGGAGAATATACCCTACTCAAAGGAGAATATAACCCACTCAAAGGAGAATATAGCCCACTCAAAGGAGAATATAGCCCACTCAAAGGAGAATATACCCCCCTCAAAGGAGAATATACCCCACTCAAAGGAGAATATAACCCACTCAAAGGAGAATATAACCCACTCAAAGGAGAATATAGCCCACTCAAAGGAGAATATAGCCCACTCAAAGGAGAATATAGCCCACTCAAAGGAGTATATAGCCCACTCAAAGGAGTATATAGCCCACTCAAAAGAAAATATTGTCTATTAAAAGTATTGCATTTGTTTTGAGACGTCACTTGCTGAGGACATGTGAAAATGTTGGACAAAACCCGGAAAAACCAGAGCCATGATTCATTATGATCCAAAACACACAACATAATCTACTGTAGCATTGAGTACGTTTACATGCACAGTAATACTTCCATATTAACTGATTATGGAAGTAGACGGATTATGAAATAGTCATGTAAACACCTTCCTCTGCTTATCTTAATTGGCGTGAGGTCAAAATCAAAGTAAGCATACGGCGATTTAAACACCTGCTTTTCTGAGCAACGTTTCAAATGATTAGGACATGTAAACACCTTAATCGACGTTCCAGCAGTGTATTTGATCTGCGTATGTGCTAGCACCAGCCGAGAGCCTCCCTCTTTATTGCGAGGGAAGTGAGTTCAGAACTGATTGTATGTGTCTTAGAAGTAGTTTTCACATACCAACTTTATATGTCCGAAATCAGAATCAAATATGCTTTCCAGAAATAACATCTTCGTTGTGGTAGAACGTTGATTTTCAGATTGCAATCAGGTGGCCTGATTTCAGATGTGTCCATGTAAACAGGTTTATTAGGGAAATTGTTCTTCTTGCAAAGCATGTAAACGTTTTAATCAAACTATTATATTCATCTGACTATCCACAATAATCGCATTATTGTTCGCATGGAACTGTACTCAGTGTCTTTGTCAGGTAAAAGTGCAAATCTTGTGGAAGGGCAGTGAAGACGATCAGTGCTCCAGAACAGACAGCGCTGGCCGCAGTTACAGATAGGTTCCAGCAGGTGTCTCCCCACTCTCTCCCACTGCAGTCCTTCCCAGCCTCCTCACATCATATCACTCCATCTGCAGCCTACTAAGGGCTCCCGTAAGAGTTTACAAGCGCTACAAATCCCCCCAAAGCACCGAAGACTCTCAGACCTGCAGCCAGGCACACCTGCAGCCAGGCACACCTGCAGCCAGGCACACCTGCAGCCAGGCACACCTGCAGCCAGGCACACCTGCAGCCAGGCACACCTGCAGCCAGGCACACCTGCAGCCAGGCACACCTGCAGCCAGGCACACCTGCAGCCAGGCACACCTGCAGCCAGGCACACCTGCAGTAGATCAGTGCACCACTCGAAGAGACACACAGATCAGTTGACCCCTAGTAGGGCACACTCCAACCCTCCTCCCCCAACGCAGCCCTTCATACTTGAAAACAAGGAAACCTGCAGCTAGGCGGACCTGCAGCTAGGCGGACCTGCAGCTAGGCAGACCTGCAGCTAGGCAGACCTGCAGCTAGACCTGCAGCTAGGCAGACCTGCAGCTAGGCAGACCTGCAGCTAGGCAGACCTGCAGCTAGACCTGCAGCTAGGCAGACCTGCAGCTAGGCCTGCAGCTAGGCAGACCTGCAGCTAGACCTGCAGCTAGGCAGACCTGCAGCTAGGCAGACCTGCAGCTAGGCCTGCAGCTAGGCAGACCTGCAGCTAGGCAGACCTGCAGCTAGGCAGACCTGCAGCTAGACCTGCAGCTAGGCAGACCTGCAGCTAGGCAGACCTGCAGCTAGGCAGACCTGCAGCTAGGCCTGCAGCTAGGCAGACCTGCAGCTAGGCAGACTTGCAGCTAGACCTGCAGCTAGGCAGACCTGCAGCTAGGCAGACCTGCAGCTAGGCAGACCTGCAGCTAGGCCTGCAGCTAGGCAGACCTGCAGCTAGGCAGACCTGCAGCTAGGCAGACCTGCAGTAGATCAGTGCACCACTCACAGGGACACACTGACTCTCCAGCCCTCTAACCCTCCACCACTGCTCCACTGTCTGACCTTGTGGCTACTGATGAACTATTTCCCCTTCCGACCCTAAACTGACCTCTAACTACTACTACAGAACCAGGAAAAAAGAATTGGAAAGATTGAAAGGGATGGAGAGAAATGGAGAGAGAAAGGGAGAGGGCTTGAGCCCCCCCCCCCTCTCCTCAACCTCTCTTTCTCTCGGCTCAACCCCCTCTCTCTGCACAACCTCTCTCTGCCTCTCTTTCTCTCCATCTCCCCCCTGTAGGCGATGCCTTTGTTTGTGATCTCTATAGCAGGAACCTCCACGTCTGAAGGAAACCAAGCGAGGTGAAAACATGGTTCTACAAGGAGGGAGCTGTGTTGGAGCATCCTGTTCTGGTTCTGTGAAGTACGGAGGTTGTGTTCATTCTTTCTGTCTCACTGTCCAGGTTAACGCATGGTCCTTCTCTCCAACCCTCCTCTCCTATCTTCTCTCTTTCCTCTCCAATCTCCTCTCCCTCCTATCTTCTCTCTCCTAATCTTCCTCTCCTGTCCATGCGCCGAATACAACAATCAATATTGTCCAGGGAATGTTAACATCATGGTTGCCATGGATAGGCCATTCTATTAGAGGACGAACATTTGTAGAGGTACAGAAAAAGAATAAGACTCGAGTCTCAACTCCATGGACGGTCGAATGTGTGTGTGTGTCTGTCTCTCCATATCTCACCTCCACATGAGGGTCTGATGTACCGACGGTCGCAGGTGGTAGACGTGATTACTGACGGCGAGGTTGTGTTCCAACCGGAAAGGTTCCAATACCACGCCGTCCCAGACCGGGAAGGTCAACCGCAGCTCCTCGTTGGGATTGGCTGATTGGAGCGGAGAGACAGGACAGGAAGATAGGACGTCAGCTTTCCGTTTAAATGTATCTGTGGTATCTGTGGTGGTGGGGTTAGAGTTGTATACTGGTTGATTAACAGTCACACATACAGTAGACAGTGGCTGGGGCACCAGGATATCACTGGCTGGTATTACCCTGACTAACACGTACATTCCTATGGTTGGATACTATAGGAGTCAACAACAGCCATGTATCAGGGCAGCATGTAGTAGTGATCGGGGTTGGGCTCAATTCCATTTCATTTCAGAAAGTAAACCAAATTCCAATTCCAAATGTTCCCACTTAAAAAGCATTGAAGAGAATTTGAAGTGTAGTTTCATTGTACTTCCTGAATTGAATAGGAATTGAACCTAACCCTGGTGATGTAGTGGACTAGTCGTGTCTCAGTGGCTTTGTTCTGTATCTCATGAAATGGAAATAGAAACATCAATGTCCTGCTAATACTTGTTGGACAGGCTTTGTTGTATTTTCAGCCACAGGTATCTACTAAGAGCTACTGACAGCATGGAATAGCTCTGCTGTGTGTGTGTGTGTGTGTGTGTGTGTGTGTGTGTGTGTGTGTGTGTGTGTGTGTGTGTGTGTGTGTGTGTGTGTGTGTGTGTGTGTGTGTGTGTGTGTGTGTGTGTGTGTGTGTGTGTGTGTCTGTGTGTGTGTGCATAATTACAGACTGTACATTCACACACACACACAATATATACAAAAGTATGTGGACACCCCTTCAAATGAGTGGATTCGGCTACTTCAGCCACACCATTGCTGACAGATGTATAACATCGAGATCACAGCCATGTAATCTCCATAGACAAACACTGGCAGTAGAATGGCCCGTACTGAAGAGCTAAGTGACTTTCAACGTGGCACAATCATAGGATGCCGCCTTTCCAACAAACAAAAATGATCAAATCAAATGTTATTTGTCACATGCACCGAATACAACAGGTGTACACCTTACCTTGAAATGCTTACTTACAAGCCCTTAACCAACAATGCAGTTCAAGAAATAGAGATAAGAAAATATTGGCAAAATAAACTAAAGTAAAAAATAAAATAAAAAGTAACACAAAATAACAATAACGAGGCTATATACAGGGGGTACCGTTACCGAGTCAATGTGTGGGGGTACAGGTTAGTCAGGTCATTTGTACATGTAGGTAGGGGTAAAGTGACTATGCATAGATAATAAACAGTGAGTAGCAGCAGTGTGAAAACAAAGGGGGGCTCCTGGATTGCAGGAAGCTTGGCCCCAGTGATGTACTGGGCCGTACGCACTACCCTCTGTAGCACCTTAAGGCCGGATGCAGAGTTGCTGCCATACCAGGCGGTGATGCAACAGGTCAGGATGCTCTCGATGGTGCAGCTGTATAACTTTTTGAGGATCTGAGGACCCATGCCAAATCTTTTCAGTCTCCTGAGGGGGAAAAGGTTTTTTCGTGCCCTCTTCACAACTGTCTTGGTGTGTTTGGATCATGATAGTTTGTTGGTGATGTGGACACCAAGGAACTTGAAACTCTCGACCTGCTCCGCTACAGCCCTATCGATGTGAATGGGACGTATTCTGCCCAACTTTTCCTGTAGTCCACGATAATTTCCTTTGTCTTGCTCACATTGAGGGAGAGTCTCTGACCTCCTCCCTATAGGCTGTCTCATCGTTGTCGGTGATCTGGCCTACCACTGTTGTGTCGTCAGCAAACGTAATGATGCTGTTGGAGTTGTGCACGGCAACGCAGCCGTGGGTGAACAGGGAATACAGGAGGGGACTGAGCACCACTGAGTGGCCCCCGTGTTGAGGTTCAGTACGGCAGATGTGTTGATGCCTACCCTTAACACCTAGGGGCGGCCCGTCAGGAGGTTGCAGAGGGAGGTGTTTAGTCCCAGGGTCCTTAGCTTAGTGATGAGCTCCGTGGGCACTATGGTGTTGAACTCTGAGCTGTAGTCAGTGAACAGCATTCTCACATAGGTGTTCCTTTTGTCCAGGTGGGAAAGGGCAGTGTGGAGTGCGATTGCGTCATCAGTGGATATGTTGGGGCGGTAGGCGTGGGTCAAGGTTTTCCGGGATGAGTGGATCCAGGTTTTCCGGTGTTGATGTGAGCCATGACCAACCTTTCAAAGCACTTCATGGCTACCGACGTGAGTGCTACGGGGCGGTAATCATTTAGGCAGGTTACCTTCTCTTTCCTGGGCACAGGGACTATGGTGGTCTGCTTGAAACATGTAAGTATTCTCTTCGCTCTACTCTTTCTTCTCCATTTCCCTTCCTTCTTCTCCACCTCCCTTCTCCTCCTCTCCTTTCCTCCCTTCTCTCTCTCCTCTCCTCCCTTCTCCTCCATTTCCCTTGCTTCTCCTCTCTCCACCTCCCTCTCCTCTCCTTCTCCCCCCTCCTCTCCACCTCCCTCTCTTCTGCTCTCCTCTCCTCCCTTCTCCTCCCCCTCCCTCTCTCCCCTCTTCCTTCTATTTCTCTTGGCTCCTGCTGGAAAGTACTGGAAAATCCCTGAGATAAAAGCACAGCTAGCTACTCCATGTCCTCACTATCAAAATAACACAGAAAAATAATAGTTCATCTTATCTCATCTCAGAGCAGAAACAGTCATGTCCATCACTGTCTGAGATGATAAAACAGATTGCTGGGTTACTCTGCTACACCACTTCTTTCCAAGGATGATAAATTCATTAAAAAGTACTGAAAACTAATTTTGAATTGTGGATAATAATGGGTTTTTCAGGGTACATAGTTTTAGTCCCAAAATGTGTTTTCAAGCTTTGTGTGTGTGTGGAGTTGCAGGTGAATTGCCTCTTCAATAACCTCATCAGCTATGTCGAGTTCCACTTACCAGGGGTGCAAAGCAAGGCTTACACACACACACACACACATATACACACACACACACACACACACACACACACACACACAAAGAATTATGTTGTGCATTTAACAAGCCTTAAAAAGCGACAGGAGGCCGTGGTGAATCATAACTTACCAAACCACAAAACCACACTCTGCAGTGAAGCTACTACAAACACACACAATGTACCCTGCAATGAGCCCAACAACCTGAGGGGTAGTGGGGCAAATAATTACTGCTCTGACACAAAGGCTCAGTAATATAAAATCACTGGAGTATGGTGGGGGGGCAACAACACTGCAGAGGGCAAGGAAATGTCTTCATAATCACACACAAACACACGAGCATGCTCACACACACGTGCGTGATGTATTATTCCAAATGCAGTGTAAATATGAGAGAAGACAGTCTGGACTGCTGATTAAGGATCAGTTTTGCCTTTTAGATCCTAATGAATAACACCGGAGGGAAATGATCCTAGATCAGCACTCCTACCCTGAGACATTTTGCATACAGTCCCATTGGTCTGAGTAGCATGGTGAGAGTGACAGCATTATTCAGTAGTCTAAGAGAGAGGAGTGAAGCTACATGACCAAAACGATGTGGAAAGGGAAAGGGGGATACCGAGTCAGTTGTACACTGAATGCATTCAACTGAGGACACCTGCTTGTCGAACATCTCATTCAATATCATGGGCATTAATATGGAGTTGGTCCCCCCTTTGCTGCTATAACAGCCTCCACTATTCTGGGAAGGCTTTCCACTAGATGTTGGAACATTGCTGCGGGGACTTGCTTCCATTCAGCCACAAGAGCATTAGTGAGGTCGGGCACCGATGTTGGGCGATTAGGCCTGGCTTGCAGTCTGTGTTCCAATTCATCCCAAAGGTATTTGATGGGGTTGAGGTCAGAGCTCTGTGCAGGCCAGTCAAGTTCTTCCACACTGATCTCAACAAACCATTTCTGTATGGATCTCACTTTGTGAACGGGGGCATTGCCATGCCTTCCCCAAACTGTTTCCACAAAGTTGGAAGAACATAATCATCTAGAATGTCATTGTATGCTGTAGTGTTAAGATTTCCCTTCACTGGAACTAAGGGGCCTAGCCTGAACCATGAAAAACAGCCCCAGACCATTACTCCTCCTCCACCAAACTTTACAGTTGGCACCATGCATTGGGGCAGGTAGCATTCTCCTGGCATCAGCCAAACCCAGATTCATCCGTCGGACTGCCAGATGGTGAAGAGTGATTCATCACTCCAGAGAACGCGTTTTCACTGCTCCAGAGTCCAATGGAGGTGGGCTTTACACCACTCCAGCCGACGCTTGGCATTGCGCATGGTGATCTTAGGCTTGTGTGCGGCTACCCGGTCATGGAAACCCATTTCATGAAGCTCCCAACGAACAGTTATTGTGCTGACGTTGCTTCCAGAGGCAGTTTGGAACTCAGTAGTGCGTGTTGCAACCGAGGACAGACGATTTTTACGTGCTTCAGTACTTGGCAGTCCCGTTCTGTGCACTTGTGTGGCCTACCACTTTGTGGCTGAGCCGTTGTTGCTCCTAAACATTTCCACTTCACAATAACAGCACTTACAGTTGACCAGGACAGAACTAGCAGGGCAGAAATTTGACAAACTGACTTGTTGGAAAGGTGGCATCCTATGATGGTGCCACGTTGAAAGTCACAGAGCTCTTCAGTAAGGCCATTTTACTGCCAATGTTTGTCTATGGAGATTGCATGGCGGTGTGATAGATTTTATACACCTGTCAGCAAAGGGTGTGGCTGAAATAGCCGATTCCACTAATTTGATGGGGTGTTCACATACTTACGTATATATAACATCTTTCACCACTCCTCTCTAGTCAGAGAGGGGCTGAGAGAGAGGTCAGAGAGAGAGAGAGGGTATGTACATAGTCAATGGCAGGCTTCGAGGGGACTCCTATGGTAGGTACACCTATAGCTCATTCCTTGGCAGTGGTACTGCAGACTACTTTATTACTGACCTCAACCCAGAGTGTCTTAGAGCGTTCACAGTCAGCCCACTGACACCCCTATCAGATCACAGCAAAATCACAGTCTACTTGAACATGAGGCATCAAAGCCAAAGGAACTGAATAATATTAAGAAATGCTTTAGATGGAAGGAATGTAGAGTGGAGACCTACCAAAAAACAGTTATGCAACAAATTCAATCCCTTTTAGATAACTTCCTGGACAAAACGTTCCACTGTAATAGTGAAGGTGTAAACTTGGCAGTAGAAAATCTAAACAGTATATTTGACCTCAGCTTCCCTATCAAATCTAAAAATGTCAAACAGAAAACCAAAGTAAATGAACAACAATGACAAATGGTTTGATGAAGAATGCAAAAACCTAAGAAAGTAATTGTGAAATCTATCCAACCAAAAACAGAGACCCAGAAAACCTGAGTCTATGCCTTCGCTATGGTGAATCACTAAAACAATACAGAAATACACTTCGGATAAAGAAGGAACAGCACATCAGAAATCAGCTCAATGTAACTGAAGAATCCATAGACTCTAACCACTTCTGGGAAAATTGGAAAACACTAAACAAACAACAACATGAAGAATTATCCATCCAAAATGGAGATGTGTGGGTAAACTACTTCTCCAATCTTTTTGGCTCTATAACAAAGAACCAACAGCAAAAACATATACATGATCAAATACAAATCTTAGTAGCAACTATTAAAGACTACCAGAACCCACTGGATTCTCCAATTGCAATGAATG
This sequence comes from Salmo trutta, assembly GCF_901001165.1. NCBI lineage: Eukaryota > Metazoa > Chordata > Actinopteri > Salmoniformes > Salmonidae > Salmo > Salmo trutta. The sequence goes on along the minus strand of NC_042961.1, from coordinate 8,507,838 downwards.
AATTACAGGACAAAATACAAATCCTCCTACCCAAAAAGGCCTGTGGTGTTGATGGTATCCACAATGAAATGATAAAATATACAGACAACAAATTCGAATTGGCTATACTTAAACTCTATAACATCATCCTTAGCTCTGTCATCTTCCCCAATATTTGGAACCAATGGCTGATCACCCCAATCCACAAAAGTGGAGACAAATTTGACCCCAATAACTACTGTGGGATATGCATCAACAGCAACCTTGGGAAAATACTCTGCAATATCATTAACAGCAGACTTGTACATTTCCTCAGTGAAAACAATGTACTGAGCAAATGTCAAATTGGCTTTTTACCAAATGACCGTACGACCCACCACGTGTTCACCCTGCACACTCTAATTAACTAACAAACAAACCAAAACAAAGGCAAAGTATTCTCATGCTTTGCTGATTTCAAAAAAGCCTTTGACTCAATTTGGTATGACGGTCTGCTATACAAATTGATGGAAAGTGGTGTTAGGGGAAAACATACAACATTATAAAATCTATGTACACAAACAACAAGTGTGAAAATTTGCAAAAAAAACTTTTCTTTCCATAGGGCAGTGGGGGGAGACAGGGATGCAGATTAAGGCCCACCCTCTTTAACATACAGCGGCAAGAAAAAGTATGTGAACCCTTTGGAAATACCTGGATTTCTGCATAAATTAGTCATAAAATCTGATCTGATCTAGGTCACAACAATAGACAAATACAGTTTGCTTAAACTAATAACACAAATAATTATATGTTTTCATGTCTTTATTGAACACACTGTGTAAACATTCACTGTGCAGGGGGGGGAAGTACATGAACCCTTGGGTTTAATAACTGGCTGACCCTCCTTTGGCAGCAATAACCTCAACTATACTTTTTTTGTAGTTGCGGATCAGACCTGCACAACGGTCAGGAGGAATTTTGGGATGTCTGGTGTGAACTGCTCTCGAGGTCATGCCACAGCATCTCAATCGGGTTGAGGTCAGGACTCTGACTGGGCCACTCCAGAAGGCGTATTTTCTTCTGTTGAAGCCATTATGTTGTTGATTTCCGTCTGTGTTTTGGGTCGTTGTCCTGTTGCATCACCCAACTTCTGTTGAGCTTCAATTGGTGGACAGACAGCCTAACATTCTCCTGCAAAATGTCTTGATAAACTTGGGAATTCATTTTTACGTCGATGATAGCAAGCTGTCCAGGCCCTGAGTCAGCAAAGCTGCCCCAAACCATGATGCTCCTTCCACCATACTTTACAGTTGGGATGAGGTTTTGATGTTGGTGTGCTGTGCCTTTTCTTCTCCATACATAGTGATGTATGTTCATGGGAGGACACCACAGAAGAAGCCACTGCTGTCCCAAAAAACATTGCTGCACGTCTGAAGTTCACAAAAGTGCACCTGGATGTTCCACAACTCAACTGTAGTTTCATCTGTCCACAGGTGCACTTTTGCAAACTTCAGACGTGCAGTAATTTTTTGGGGGGACAGCAGTGGCTTCTTCCGTGGTGTCCTCCCATGAACACCATTCTTGTTTAGTGTTTTATGTATTGTAGACTCGTCAACAGAGATGTTAGCATGTTCCAGAGATTTCTGTAAGTCTTTAGCTGACATTCTAGGATTCTTCTTAACCTCATTGAGCATTCTGCACGGTGCTCTTGCAGTCATCTTTGCAGGACGGCCACTCATAGGGAGAGTAGCGACAGTGCAGAACTTTCTCCATTTATAGACAGTTTGTCTTACCGTGGACTGATGCACATTAAGGCTTTTACAGATACTTTTGTAACCCTGTCCAGATTTATGCAAGTCAAGAATTCTTAAAATGATGTCTTCGGAGATCTCATTTGTTTGAGGCATGGTTCACATCATGCAATGCTTCTTGTGAATAGCAAACTCAAACTCAAGTGTTTTTTAGCTGACTCGTGACTCCAATTAGCTTTTGGAGAAGTCATTACCCTAGTGGTTCACATAGTTTTTCCAACCTACACTGTGAATGTTTACATGATGTATTCAATATAAACAAGACACATACAATAATTTGTGTGCTATTAGTTTAAGCACACTATGTTTGTCTATTGTTGTGGTAATTCCAAAGGGTTCACATACTTTTTCTTGCCACTGTATATATCAACAAATTGGCGAGGGCACTAGAACAGCCTGCAGCACCCAGCCTCACCCTACTAGAATCTGAAGTCAAATGTCTACTGTTTGCTGATGATCTGGTGCTTCTGTCCCCAACCAAGGAGGGCCTACTGCAGCACCTAGATCTTCTGCACAGATTCTGTCAGACCTGGGCCCTGACAGTAAATCTCAGTAAGACAAAAATAATGGTGTTCCAAAAAAGGTTCAGTTGCCAGGACCACAAATACCATCTAGACACCGTCACCCTAGAGCACATTAAAAACTATACATACCTCGGCCTAAACATCAGTGCCACAGGTAACTTCCACAAAGCTGTGAACGATCTGAGAGGCAAGAAGGGCCTTCTATGCCATCAAAAGGAACACAGAATTTGACATACCAATTAGGATCTGGCTAAAAATACTTGAATCAGTTATAGAACCCATTGCCCTTTATGATTGTGAGGTCTGGGGTCCGCTCACCAACCAAGAATTCACAAAATGGGACAAACACCAAATTAAGACTGCATGCAGAATTCTGCAAAAAATATGCTCAGAGTACAATGTAAAACACCAAATAATGCATGCAGAGCAGAATTAGGCCGATAACCAGCTAATTATCAAAATCCAGAAAAGAGCCATTAAATTCTACAACTACCTAAATGGAAGTGATTCCCAAACCTTCCATAACAAAGCCATCACCTACAGAGAGATGAACCTGGAGAAGAGGCCCCTAAAAAAGCTGGTCCTGGGGCTCTGATCACAAACACAAACAGACTCCACAGAGCCCCAGGACAGCAATACAATTAGACCCAACCAAATCATGACAAAAAAAGAGAATTACTTGACACATTAGAAAGAACTAACAAAAAAAACATAGCAAACTAGAATACTATTTGGCCCTAAACAGAGAGTACACAAGTGGCAGAATACCTGACCACTGTGACTGAGCCAAACTTAAGGAAGACTTTGACTATGTACAGACTCAGTGAGCATAGCCTTGCTATTGAGAAAGGCCACCGTAGGCAGACCTGGCTCTCAAGAGAAGACAGGCTATGTGCACACTGCCCACAAAATGAGGTGGAAACTGAGCTGCACTTCCTAACCTCCTGTCAAATGTATGACCATATTAGAGACACATATTTCCCTCAGATTACATAGATCCACAAAGAATTTGAAAACAAAACCAATTTTGATAAACTCCCATATCTACTGGGTGAAATACCACAGTGTGCCATCACAGCAGCAAGATTTGTGACCTGTTGCCACAAGAAAAGGGCAACCAGTGAAGAACAAACACCATTGTAAATACAACCCATATTTATGTTTATTTATTTTCCCTTTTGTACTTTCACTATTTGCACATTGTTACAACACTGTATATATACATAATTTGACAGTTATTCTTTTGGAACTTCTGAGTGTAATGTTTGCTGTTAATTGTTATTGTTTATTTCACTTTTGTTGATTATCTACTTCACTTGCTTTGGCAATGTTAATATATTTCCCATGCCAATAAAGCCCTTGAATTGAATTGAGAGAGAGAGAGAGAGAGAGAGAGAGAGAGAGGGGAGAGAGGAGGGAGAGAGAGAGAGAGAGAGAGAGAGAGAGAGAGAGAGGGGGAGAGAGAGAGAGAGAGGGGAGAGAGGAGGGAGAGAGGAGGGAGAGCGGGATAGGGGGGAGAGAGAGAGAGAGAGAGGGGAGAGAGGAGGGAGAGAGGGATAGGGGGGGAGAGAGAGAGAGAGAGAGAGGGAGAGGGGAGAGAGAGAGAGAGAGGGAGAGAGGAGGGAGAGAGGAGGGAGAGAGGGATAGGGGGGAGAGGAGGAGGGAGAGAGGGATAGGGGGGAGAGGAGGGAGAGAGAGGGGAGAGAGGAGGGAGAGAGGGAGAGGGGAGAGAGGAGGGAGAGAGAGGGATAGGGGGGAGAGAGGGGAGAGAGGAGGGAGAGAGGGATAGGGGGGAGAGGAGGGAGAGAGGAGGGAGAGAGGGATAGGGGGGAGAGGAGGGAGAGAGGGAGAGAGGAGGGAGAGAGGAGGGAGAGAGGAGGGAGAGAGGGATAGGGGGGAGAGAGGGGAGAGAGGAGGGAGAGAGGGATAGGGGGGAGAGGAGGGAGAGAGGAGGGAGAGAGGGATAGGGGGGAGAGGAGGGAGAGAGGAGGGAGAGAGGGATAGGGGGGGAGAGAGAGAGGGAGAGAGAGAGGGATAGGGGGAGAGAGGAGGGAGAGAGGAGGGAGAGAGGGATAGGGGGGAGAGAGAGAGAGAGGAGGGAGAGAGGAGGGAGAGAGGAGGGAGAGAGGAGGGAGAAAGAGGGGAGAGAGGAGGGAGAGAGGGATAGGGGAGAGAGAGGAGGGAGAGAGGGATAGGGGGGAGAGAGAGAGAGAGAGGAGGGAGAGAGGAGGGAGAGAGGAGGGAGAGAGGGGAGAGAGGAGGAGAGAGGAGGGAGAGAGAGAGGAGAGGGAGGAGAGGAGGGAGAGAGGGGAGAGAGGAGGGAGAGAGGGATAGGGGGGAGAGAGGGAGAGAGAGATAGGGGGGAGAGAGGAGGGAGAGAGGGATAGGGGGGAGAGAGGGAGAGAGGGATAGGGGGGAGAGAGGAGGGAGAGAGGGATAGGGGGAGAGAGGGAGGGAGGGATAGGGGGGAGAGAGGAGGGAGAGAGGGATAGGGGGGAGAGAGGGATAGGGGGGAGAGAGGGAGAGAGGGATAGGGGGGAGAGAGGAGGGAGAGAGGGATAGGGGGGAGAGAGGAGGGAGAGAGGGATAGGGGAGAGAGGAGGGAGAGAGGGATAGGGGAGAGAGGAGGGAGAGAGGGGAGAGAGGAGGGAGAGAGAGGAGGGAGAGAGGAGGGAGAGAGGAGGGATAGGGAGAGAGGAGAGAGAGAGGGATAGGGGAGAGAGGAGGAGAGAGGGATAGGGGAGAGAGGAGGGAGAGAGGGATAGGGGAGAGAGGAGGGAGAGAGAGGGGAGAGAGGAGGGAGAGAGAGGAGGGAGAGAGGAGGGAGAGAGGAGGGATAGGGGAGAGAGGAGAGAGAGAGGAGAGAGGAGGGAGAGAGGGATAGGGGGGAGAGAGAAGAGAAGGTACTCTACTACTCTCCGTTCATCTTTGAATGTGCTGTATCCCCCACGAGCTTACAGCAACACTCTGCCCTCCCCTTCATTTAAGGCTCTCCCTCCCTCCCTCTCCTTCCTCTGAGCCCTGCCACGCTCCCTCCCTTCCCTCTCCTTCCTCTAAGCCCTGCCACGCTCGCTCTCCATCCCTCCCCTCCTTTCCCCGACCCTGTGAGTGAGCAGCCATAACAGGCAGTGGAATGGATTCATTTGCTCTAATGTGTTATGGGCTGCAGCACGGCACAGAGTGACTCTCTCTCTCCCCATATTTCTCTGACTATCTCTGCAGTCATGTGTTTTCCAAACAAGCCAATCCACATCACTCAGCTGAGCTGTCCTCTTCCCCCTCACACACACACACACACAACTGCAGTGAAGCTACTACAAACACACACAATGGACCCTGCAATGAGCCCAACAACCTGAGGGGTAGTGGGGCAAATAATTACTGCTCTGACACAAAGGCTCAGTAATATAAAATCACTGGAGTATGGTGGGGGGGGGCAACAACACTGGAGAGGGCAAGGAAATTATATGTCTTCATAATCACACGAGCATGAGGGATTTCTTATTCCAAATGCAGTGTCAATATGAGAGAAGACAGTCTGGGTCCACACACACACACACCTCTGCATTCACCCTAGTCATAGACTGCAAAAAGGTAAAGAACGCCAACACCCCGTTATACCACAACAGATCTACTCCTGATCAATGCTGAATGTTTCTGTATGTGCACCTTGTGTTTTAATGTGATGACCAGGGCTGGAATGTCCAGCTACGTGACACCCTGCACTGCAATGCAGCCAGCTGTGGTCTGACGCTATCTGATAGCTGTAGGCTGGCTATAAATATGGACAGAGCTTTAGGACAGAGCAGCACATACGTGCGCGCACACACAGAAAAACACACACACAGAGCTTAACATGTATGTGCCCCAGACACCCAAGGGACTATGGGACCATACCACCGGTGTTTGAAAAATCTTGTATCTAAGAGCATTGAGAACTGTGCTGAGAGCAAGGGTACTGCTGGTGCTGTGCGCGGGACACATGGTACTTTGTGTGTGTGTTCTTGCACACACGCGTGTGTGTGTGTGTTTTTTAAGTGCCTACAGAAGATCAATGCAAGAATTACAAAACCAGGTCGTCCATGACTTAAACTGCACTTAGGAATCACATGATAGTCAATGAAGCCATAGAAACGTATTCAATAGAATGTTCCTGTGTTCTAGAACTATAAATAACTGCTGATGTAGATTGTATGTCCTGGCAGACTGCAGACTGAAAGTGGAGATGCCATGTGTCACGTGACTGAGCATGAGTTTTTGTCCTACGGAACTAGGCTGTGAGGGTGGACAGTACCACAGAATGTTACATAATAAAACATTAGATGACACTTAGAAACCAGGCCAGCATGGAGCAGAGGATGTACACATCACCTTCTAATCAGCCAATGGAGCAGAGGATGTACACATCACCTTCTAATCAGCCAAGGAGGAGAGGATGTACACATCACCTTCTAATCAGCCAAGGAGCAGAGGATGAACACATCACCTTCTAATCAGCCAAGGAGGAGAGGATGTACACATCACCTTCTAATCAGCCAAGGAGCAGAGGATGTACACATCACCTTCTAATCAGCCAAGGAGTAGAGGATGTACACATCACCTTCTAATCAGCCAAGGAGGAGAGGATGTACACATCACCTTCTAATCAGCCAAGGAGCAGAGGATGTACACATCACCTTCTAATCAGCCAAGGAGGAGAGGATGTACACATCACCTTCTAATCAGCCAAGGAGCAGAGGATGTACACATCACCTTCTAATCAGCCAAGGAAGAGAGGATGTACACATCACCTTCTAATCAGCCAAGGAGCAGAGGATGTACACATCACCTTCTAATCAGCCAAGGAGGAGAGGATGTACACATCACCTTCTAATCAGCCAAGGAGGAGAGGATGTACACATCACCTTCTAATCAGCCAAGGAAGAGAGGAGAGGAGGGAAAGGACAGGAGGTGAGAGTAGGGGAGAGTAGGGAAGAGTAGGGAGAGGAGAGTAGGGAGAGGAGAGGAGAGTAGAGAGAGGAGAGGATCGGAAAGTAGGGAGAGGAGAGGGGAGGGGAGTAGGGAGAGGACATGAGGGGAGAGTAGGGAGAGGACAGGAGGGGAGAGTAGGGAGAGGAGAGAAGGGGAGAGTAGGGAGAGGAGAGAAGGGGAGAGTAGGGAGAGGACAGGAGGGGAGAGTAGGGAGAGGACAGGAGGGGAGAGTAGGGAGAGGAGAGAAGGGGAGAGTAGGGAGAGGAGAGAAGGGGAGAGTAGGGAGAGGACAGGAGGTGAGAGTAGGGAGAGGAGAGGATAGGAGAGTAGGGAGAGGACAGGAGGGGAGAGGAGAGTAGGGAGAGGAGAGGAGGTGAGAGTAGGGAGAGGACAGGAGGTGAGAGTAGGGAGAGGAGAGGATAGGAGAGGATAGGAGAGTAGGGAGAGGACAGGAGGGGAGAGGAGAGTAGGGAGAGGAGAGGATAGGAGAGTAGGGAGAGGAGAGGGGAGGAGAGTAGGGAGAGGACAGGAGGGGAGAGTAGGGAGAGGACAGGAGGTGAGAGTAGGGGAGAGTAGGGAGAGGAGAGGAGGGGAGAGTAGGGAGAGGAGAGAAGGGAGAGAAGACAAGGGAGAGGAGAGGAGGGAGAGGAGAGGAGGGAGAGAAGACGAGGGAGAGGAGAGGAGGGAGAGGAGAGGAGGGAGAGGAGAGGAGGGAGAGAAGACGAGGGAGAGGAGAGGAGGGAGAGGAGACGAGGGTGAGGACAGGCAGGGTGAGGAGACGAGGGAGAGGAGAGGACGGAGAGAAGACGAGGGAGAGGAGAGGAGGGAGAGAAGACGAGGGAGAGGAGAGGAGGGAGAGGAGACGAGGGTGAGGACAGGCAGGGAGAGGGTGTAGTGTGACTGACGGGCAGGGCTCTCCATCAGGACTGTTAGCACACACACTCGCTGTGATTGCTGAATGGGTAAACTGAGAAATACCATGTCCTTCAGTTTCAGCATTACCAAACTGCTGACCCAACAGCAGTCAAACACCCTGTGTGCTAGTGTGTGTGTGTGTGTGTGTGTGACAGCAAGAGAGGGAGAGAGAGAGAGCGATACAGAAAGAGAGACAAAGATGAGAGAGAGAGGGAGAGAGAGAGAGAGAGAGAGAGAGAGAGAGAGAGAATGTGTAGTGTGTAATTACAGCTGTTGTACAGAACATCTCTCAGACCCCTATCTGAGTACACTGTTAATGCCAGACTCCCAGATACATGTGACGTTATGAACATAACAGGCATACTGAACCTACAGTACACAGACACAGCGTGAAAGCAGACTGTGCTATAAATGCACTTACGTAGCTAACCACTTCAACATCTCTGAGACCATACAATAACTCTGCTAGCAGGGAAGGTTGTGAATGAAGCTTACAAATTCAATGTGCATTCAATGGGGGTTATTACAAATGTGTGTGTGTGTGTGTGTGTGTGTGTGTGTGTGTGTGTGTGTGTGTGTGTGTGTGTGTGTGTGTGTGTGTGTGTGTGTGTGTGTGTGTGTGTGCGTCACAGTCAGCACTGGAGCAGTACGTTATGGTACAAAGTGCTAAAATGGCTCTCTACATTGATAGCTGAGGTAGAGGTCATTAACTGAGCTGCAGTGGACTTTATGTTCCGAGCCCAACAGAACCTGTATGAGCGGTCCGTTTCAGAGACACTACCGTTGGAGTGCCCCATTAGGCCATGTTGTTTACTCAGAAACACACACACACACACACCGTAACGAGCTTCATCAAATATTTACACCTCGTATTATGAAGCAGAGCTATGTCTCAGACACAAGCGCCAAGGCCAGCTATTCCAGTTCAATCCCTCTCCCTGTCAACTTCATTCTTCTCACCTAGTAACAGCATAGAGGATTAGCATGACACTGTCAATGTACCATCAACTGGACAATGATGATGCCACCAACCACATCCCAGAGGCATGACTGTTAATGTTTGTGCATGCAACTTTATTGTCCATAACTTCTCCCTGTTCGTTTATCACCTCTTATCCCTGTTCGTTTAGCAGCACTTCTCCCTGTTCGTTTAGCAGCACTTCTCCCTGTTCGTTTAGCAGCACTTCTCCATGTTCGTTTAGCACCACTTCTCCCTGTTCGTTTAGCACCACTTCTCCCTGTTCGTTTAGCACCACTTCTCCCTGTTCGTTTAGCAGCACTTCTCCCTGTTCGTTTAGCACCACTTCTCCCTGTTCGTTTAGCACCACTTCTCCCTGTTCGTTTAGCACCACTTCTCCTTGTTCGTTTTGTACCACTTCTCCCTGTTCGTTTAGCACCACTTCTCCCTGTTCGTTTAGCACCACTTCTCCCTGTTCGTTTAGCACCACTTCTCCCTGTTCGTTTAGCACCACTTCTCCCTGTTCGTTTAGCACCACTTCTCCCTGTTCGTTTAGCACCACTTCTCCCTGTTCGTTTAGCACCACTTCTCCCTGTTCGTTTAGCACCACTTCTCCCTGTTCGTTAGCAGCACTTCTCCCTGTTCGTTTAGCACCACTTCTCCCTGTTCGTTTAGCAGCACTTCTCCCTGTTCGTTTAGCACAACTTCTCCCTGTTCGTTTAGCACCACTTCTCCCTGTTCGTTTAGCACCACTTCTCCCTGTTCGTTTAGCACCACTTCTCCCTGTTCGTTTAGCACCACTGCTCCCTGTTCGTTTAGCAGCACTTCTCCCTGTTCGTTTAGCAGCACTTCTCCCTGTTCGTTTAGCACCACTTCTCCCTGTTCGTTTAGCACCACTTCTCCCTGTTCGTTTAGCACCACTTCTCCCTGTTCGTTTAGCACCACTTGTCCCTGTTCGTTTAGCACCACTTGTCCCTGTTCGTTTAGCACCACTTCTCCCTGTTCGTTTAGCAGCACTTCTCCCTGTTTGTTTAGCACCACTTGTCCCTGTTCGTTTAGCACCACTTCTCCCTGTTCGTTTAGCACCACTTCTCCCTGTTCGTTTAGCACCACTTCTCCCTGTTCGTTTAGCACCACATTTCCTTGTTCGTTTAGCACCACTTCTCCCTGTTCGTTTAGCACCACTTCTCCCTGTTCGTTTAGCACCACATCTCCTTGTTCGTTTAGCACCACTTCTCCCTGTTCGTTTAGCAGCACTTCTCACTGTTCGTTTAGCACCACTTCTCACTGTTCGTTTAGCACCACTTCTCCCTGTTCGTTTAGCACCACTTCTCCCTGTTCGTTTAGCACCACTTCTCCCTGTTCGTTTAGCACCACTTCTCCCTGTTCGTTTAGCACCACTTCTCCCTGTTCGTTTAGCACCCACAACTTCTCCCTGTTCGTTTAGCACCCACCACTTCTCCCTGTTCGTTTAGCACCCACCACTTCTCCCTGTTCGTTTAGCACCCACAACTTCTCCCTGTTCGTTTAGCACCCACCACTTCTCCCTGTTCGTTTAGCACCCACCACTTCTCCCTGTTCGTTTAGCACCCACCACTTCTCCCTGTTCGTTTAGCACAACTTCTCCCTGTTCGTTTAGCACCCACAACTTCTCCCTGTTCGTTTAGCACCCACAACTTCTCCCTGTTCGTTTAGCACCTACCACTTCTCCCTGTTCGTTTAGCACCACTTCTCCCTGTTCGTTTAGCACCACTTCTCCCTGTTCGTTTAGCACCACTTCTCCCTGTTCGTTTAGCACCACTTCTCCCTGTTCGTTTAGCACCACTTCTCCCTGTTCGTTTAGCACCCACAACTTCTCCCTGTTCGTTTAGCACCCACCACTCCTCCCTGTTCGTTTAGCACAACTTCTCCCTGTTCGTTTAGCACCCACAACTTCTCCCTGTTCGTTTAGCACCCACAACTTCTCCCTGTTCGTTTAGCACCACTTCTCCCTGTTCGTTTAGCACCACTTCTCCCTGTTCGTTTAGCACCACTTCTCCCTGTTCGTTTAGCACCACTTCTCCCTGTTCGTTTAGCACCACTTCTCCCTGTTCGTTTTGCACCACTTCTCCCTGTTCGTTTAGCACCACTTCTCCCTGTTCGTTTAGCACCCACCACTTCTCCCTGTTCGTTTAGCAGCACTTCTCCCTGTTCGTTTAGCACCACTTCTCCCTGTTCGTTTAGCACCACTTCTCCCTGTTCGTTTAGCACCACTTCTCCCTGTTCGTTTAGCAGCACTTCTCCCTGTTCGTTTAGCACCCACCACTTCTCCCTGTTCGTTTAGCAGCACTTCTCCCTGTTCGTTTAGCACCACTTCTCCCTGTTCGTTTAGCAGCACTTCTCCCTGTTCGTTTAGCACCACTTCTCCCTGTTCGTTTAGCACCACTTCTCCCTGTTCGTTTAGCACCCACCACTTCTCCCTGTTCGTTTAGCACCACTTCTCCCTGTTCGTTTAGCACCACTTCTCCCTGTTCGTTTAGCACCACTTCTCCCTGTTCGTTTAGCACCACTTCTCCCTGTTAATAGCTGCTTATAAATATCTTGAACGACGTTCCTGTATGAGGATTAGCAGCCTGTTTAATTATAGTTGGTACTAGTTTAGTAATTGCTGACTGGTCCCTGGAAGTGTCTATGTGAGTCTGTAGGACCCGGGGCTCCATGTTCAACTGCTCTGTGTGTGTGTAACGTGTCTCTGTACCTGAAAGTCACTCACCCAATTCAATTCATTTCAGTTTAAGGGCTTTATTGGCATAGGAAACATATGTTAACATTGCCAAAGCAAGTGACGTAGATAATAAACAAAAGTGAAATAAACAAAAAATGAACAGTAAACATTACACTCACAAAAGTTCCAAAAGAAAAGACATTTCAAATGTCATATTATGTTTATATAAAGTGTTTGTAATGATGTGTAAATAGTTAAAATACAAAAGGGAATATAAATAAATATGGGTTGTATTTGCAATGGTGTTTGTTCTTCACTGGTTGCCCTTTTCTTGTGGCAACAGGTCACAAATCTTGCTGCTGTAATGACACACTGTGGTATTTCACCCAATAGATATGGGTATTTATCAACATTGGATTTGTTTTCTAAAATGGTCATACATTTAGCAGGAGGAGAGGAAGTACAGCTCAGTTTCCACCTCATTTTGTTGGCAGTGTGCAAATAGCCTTGCTATTGAGATGACAGGCTATGCTCACTAAGTCTGTACATAGTCGAAGCTTTCCTTAATTTGGGGTCAGTCATAGTGGTCAGGTATTCTGCCACTGTGTACTCTCTGTTTAGGGCCAAATAGCATTCTAGTTTGCTATGTTTTTATGTTAGTTCCTTCCAATGTGTCAAGTAATTCTCTCTTTTTTTCTCATGATTTGGTTGGGTCTAATTGTATTGCTGTCCTGGGGCTCTGTGGGGTCTGTTTGTGTTTGTAAACAGAGCACCAGGACCAGCTTTTTTAGGGGCCTCTCCTCCAGGTTCATCTCTCTCTAAGTGATTTTGTTATGGAAGGTTTGAGAATCGCTACCTTTTAGGTAGTTGTAGAATTCAACAGCTCTTTTCTGTCCAGACACTCTGTACCCTGCTCTCTCTACCTGTCTGTCCAGACACACTGTACCCTGATCTCTCTACCTGTCTGTCCAGACACACTGTACCCTGATCTCTCTACCTGTCTGTTCAGACACTCTGTACCCTACTCTCTCTACATGTCTGTCCAGACACTCTGTACCCTGCTCTCTCTACATGTCTGTTCAGACACTCTGAACCCTGCTCTCTCTACCTGTCTGTTCAGACACTCTGTACCCTACTCTCTCTACATGTCTGTCCAGACACTCTGTACCCTGCTCTCTCTACATGTCTGTTCAGACACTCTGAACCCTGCTCTCTCTACCTGTCTGTTCAGACACTCTGTACCCTGCTGTCTCTACATGTCTGTCCAGACACTCTGTACCCTACTCTCTCTACATGTCTGTCCAGACACCCTGTACCCTGCTGTCTCTACCTGTCTGTTCAGACACTCTGAACCCTGCTCTCTCTACCTGTCTGTCCAGACACCCTGTACCCTGCTGTCTCTACCTGTCTGTTCAGACACTCTGGACCCTACTCTCTCTACATGTCTGTCCAGACACTCTGTACCCTGCTCTCTCTACATGTCTGTTCAGACACTCTGTACCCTGCTCTCTCTACATGTCTGTCCAGACACCCTGTACCCTGCTGTCTCTACCTGTCTGTTCAGACACTCTGGACCCTACTCTCTCTACATGTCTGTCCAGACACTCTGTACCCTGCTCTCTCTACATGTCTGTTCAGACACTCTGTATCCTGCTCTCTCTACCTGTCTGTTCAGACACACTGTACCCTGCTCTACATGTCTGTCCAGACACTATGTACCCTGCTCTCTCTACATGTCTGTCCAGACACCCTGTACCCTGCTGTCTCTACCTGTCTGTTCAGACACTCTGTACCCTGCTCTCTCTACCTGTCTGTCCAGACACTCTGTACCCTGCTCTCTCTACATGTCTGTTCAGACACTCTGTACCCTGCTCTACCTGTCTGTTCAGACACTCTGTACCCTGCTCTCTCTACCTGTCTGTCCAGACACTCTGTACCCTACTCTCTCTACATGTCTGTTCAGACACTCTGTACCCTGCTCTCTCTACATGTCTGTCCAGACACCCTGTACCCTGGTCTCTCTACCTGTCTGTCCAGACACTCTATACCCTGGTCTCTCTACCTGTCTGTCCAGACACTCTATACCCTGCTCTCTCTACCTGTCTGTTCAGACACTCTGTACCCTGCTCTCTCTACCTGTCTGTTCAGACACTCTGTACCCTGCTCTCTCTACCTGTCTGTTCAGACACTCTGTACCCTGCTCTCTCTACCTGTCTGTTCAGACACTCTGTACCCTGCTCTCTCTACCTGTCTGTTCAGACACACTGTACCCTGCTCTACATGTCTGTCCAGACACTCTGTACCCTGCTCTCTCTACATGTCTGTCCAGACACTCTGTACCCTGCTCTACATGTCTGTCCAGACACTCTGTACCCTGCTCTACATGTCTGTCCAGACACTCTGTACCCTGCTCTAAATGTCTGTCCAGACACTCTGTACCCTGCTCTCTCTACCTGTCTGTTCAGACACACTGTCCCCTGCTCTACATGTCTGTCCAGACACTCTGTACCCTGCTCTCTCTACATGTCTGTTCAGACACTCTGTACCCTGCTCTCTCTACTCTGTACCCTGCTCTCTCTACCGTGCAGTATCGAAGAGCCCTCACTGCTGCACGATCATCCTATTTTTCCAACTTAATTGAGGAAAATAAGAACAATCCGAAATTTCTTTTTGACACTGTCGCAAAGCTAACTAAAAGCAGCATTCGCAAATGGAGGATGGCTTTCACTTCAGCAGTAATAAATTTATGAACTTTTTTGAGGAAAAGATCATGATCATTAGAAAGCAAATTACGGACTCCTCTTTAAATCTGGGTATTCCTCCAGGGCTTCATTGTCCAGAGTCTGCACAACTCTGCCAGGACCTTGGCTCAAGGGAGATACTAAAGTGTTTTAGTACTATATCTCTTGACACAATGATGAAAATAATCATGGCCTCCAAACCCTCAAGCTGCATACTGGACCCTATTCCAACTAAACTACTGAAAGAGCTGCTTCCTGTGCTTGGCCCTCCTATGTTGAACATAATAAACGGCTCTCTATCCACCGGATGTGTACCAAGCTCACTAAAAGTGGCAGTAATAAAGCCTCTCTTGAAAAAGCCGAATCTTGACCCAGAAATTATAAAAAACTATCGGCCTATATCGAATCTTCCATTCCTCTCAAAAATTTTAGAAAAAGTTGTTGCGCAGCAACTCACTGCCTTCCTGAAGACAAACAATGTATACGAAACGCTTCAGTCTGGTTTTAGACCCCATCATAGCACTGAGACTGCACTTGTGAAGGTGGTAAATGACCTTTTAATGACGTCAGACCGAGGCTCTGCATCTGTCCTCATGCTCCTAGATCTTAGTGCCGCTTTTGATACCATCGATCACCACATTCTTTTGGAGAGATTGGAAACCCAAATTGGTCTACATGGACAAGTTCTGGCCTGGTTTAGATCTTATCTGTCGGAAAGATATCAGTTTGTCTCTGTGAATGGTTCGTCCTCTGACAAATCAATTGTAAATTTCGGTGTTCCTCAAGGTTCCGTTCTAGGACCACTATTGTTTTCACTATATATTTTACCTCTTGGGGATGTCATTCGAAAACATAATGTTAAATTTCACTGCTATGCGGACGACACACAGCTGTACATTTCAATGAAACATGGTGAAGCCCCAAAATTGCCCTCGCTAGAAGCCTGTGTTTCAGACATAAGGAAGTGGATGGCTGCAAATGTTCTACTTTTAAACTCGGACAAAACAGAGATGCTTGTCCTAGGTCCCAAGAAACAAAGAGATCTTCTGTTGAATCTGACAATTAATCTGGATGGTTGTACAGTCGTCTCAAATAAAACTGTGAAGGACCTCGGCGTTACTCTGGACCCTGATCTCTCTTTTGAAGAACATATCAAGACTGCTTCAAGGACAGCTTTTTTCCATCTACGTAACATTGCAAAAATCAGAAACTTTCTGTCCAAAAATGACGCAGAAAAATTAATCCATGCTTTTGTTACTTCTAGGCTCGACTACTGCAATGCTCTACTTTCCGGCTACCCGGATAAAGCACTAAACAAACTTCAGTTAGTGCTAAATACGGCTGCTAGAATCCTGACTAGAACCAAAAAATTTGATCATATTACTCCAGTGCTAGCTTCCCTACACTGGCTTCCTGTTAAGGCAAGGGCTGATTTCAAGGTTTTACTGCTAACCTACAAAGCATTACATGGGCTTGCTCCTACCTATCTTTCCGATTTGGTCCTGCCGTACATACCTACACGTACGCTACGGTCACAAGACGCAGGCCTCCTAATTGTCCCTAGAATTTCTAAGCAAACGGCTGGAGGTAGGGCTTTCTCCTATAGAGCTCCATTTTTATGGAATGGTCTGCCTACCCATGTGAGAGACGCAGACTCAGTCTCAACCTTTAAGTCTTTACTGAAGACTTATCTCTTCAGTAGGTCCTATGATTAAGTATAGCCTGGCCCAGGAGTGTGAAGGTGAACGGAAAGGCTGGAGCAACGAACCGCCCTTGCTGTCTCTGCCTTGTCGGTTCCCCTCTTCCCACTGGGATTCTCTGCCTCTAACCCTTTTACAGGGGCTGAGTCACTGACTTACTGGTGTTCTTCCATGCCGTCCATGGGAGGGGTGCGTCACTTGAGTAGGTTGAGCCACTGACGTGGTCTTCCTGTCTGGGTTGGCGCCCCCCCCTTGGGTTGTGCCGTGGCGGACATCTTTGTGGGCTATACTCGGCCTTGTCTTCGGACGGTAAGTTGGTGGTTGTAGATATCCCTCTAGTGGTGTGGGGGCTGTGCTTTGGCAAAGTGGGTGGGGTTATATCCTGCCTGTTTGGCCCTGTCCGGGGGTATCATCGGATGGGGCCACAGTGTCTTCTGATCCCTCCTGTCTCAGCCTCCAGTATTTATGCTGCAGTAGTTTATGTGTCGGGGGGCTAGGGTCAGTCTGTTACATCTGGAGTATTCTCTTGTCTTATCCGGTGTCCTGTGTGAATGTAAATATGCTCTCTCTAATTCTCTCTTTCTTTCTTTCTTTCTTTCTTTCTTTCTTTCTTTCTTTCTCTCGGAGGACCTGAGCCCTAGGACTACCTGGCATGATGACTCCTTGCTGTCCCCAGTCCACCTGGCCATGCTGCTGCTCCAGTTTCAACTGTTCTGCCTGCGGCTACGGAACCCTGACCTGTTCACCGGACGTGCTTGTTGCACCCTCGACAATTACTATGATTATTATTATTTGACCATGCTGGTCATTTACGAACATTTTAACATCTTGACCATGTTCTGTTATAATATCCACCCGGCACAGCCAGAAGAGGACTGGCCACCCCTCATAGCCTGGTTCCTCTCTAGGTTTCTTCCTAGGTTTTTGGCCTTTCTCAGGAGTTTTTCCTAGGGAGTTTTTCCCAGCCACCGTGCTTCTTTCACATGCATTGCTTGCTGTTTGGGGTTTTAGGCTGGGTTTCTGTACAGCACTTTGAGATTTCAGCTGATGTACGAAGGGCTATATAAATAAATTTGATTTGATTTGATTTGATACCTGTCTGTCCAGACACTCTGTACCCTGCTCTCTCTACCTGTCTGTCCAGACACTATGTACCCTGCTCTCTCTACATGTCTGTCCAGACACTATGTACCCTGCTCTCTCTACATGTCTGTCCAGACACTCTGTACCCTGCTCTCTCTACCTGTCTGTTCAGAAACTCTGTACCCTGCTCTCTCTACATGTCTGTCCAGACACTCGTACCCTGCTCTCTCTACATGTCTGCTCAGACACTCTGTACCCTGCTCTCTCTACATGTCTGTCCAGAAACTCTGTACCCTGCTCTCTCTACCAGTCTGTTCAGACACTCTGTACCCTGCTCTCTCTACCTGTCTGTTCAGACACTCTGTACCCTGCTCTCTCTACCTGTCTGTTCAGACACTCTGTACCCTGCTCTGTCTGTCTGTCCAGACACTCTGTACCCTGCTCTCTCTACCTGTCTGTCCAGACACTCTGTACCCTGCTCTCTCTACCTGTCTGTTCAGACACACTGTACCCTGCTCTACATGTCTGTCCAGACACTATGTACACTGCTCTCTCTACATGTCTGTCCAGACACTCTGTACCCTGCTCTCTCTACCTGTCTGTCCAGACACTCTGTACCCTGCTCTACATGTCTGTCCAGACACTCTGTACCCTGCTCTACATGTCTGTCCAGACACTCTGTACCCTGCTCTCTCTACCTGTCTGTTCAGACACTCTGGACCCTGCTCTCTCTACCTGTCTGTCCAGACACTCTGTACCCTGCTCTCTCTACATGTCTGTCCAGACACTCTGTACCCTGCTCTCTCTACCTGTCTGTTCAGACACTCTGTACCCTACTCTCTCTACCTGTCTGTCCAGACACATTGTACCCTGCTCTCTCTACCTGTCTGTCCAGACACTCTGTACCCTGCTCTCTCTACATGTCTGTCCAGACACTTTATACCCTGCTCTCTCTACCTGTCTGTCCAGACACTCTGTACCCTGCTCTCTCTACCTGTCTGTTCAGACACACTGTACCCTGCTCTGTCTGTCTGTCCAGACACTCTGTATCCTGCTCTCTCTACCTGTCTGTCCAGACACTCTGTACCCTGCTCTCTCTACCTGTCTGTCCAGACACTCTGAACCCTGCTCTGTCTGTCTGTTCAGACACTCTGTACCCTGCTCTCTCTACCTGTCTGTTCAGACACTCTGTACCCTGCTCTCTCTACCTGTCTGTCCAGACACTATGTACCCTGCTCTCTCTACATGTCTGTCCAGACACTATGTACCCTGCTCTCTCTACATGTCTGTCCAGACACTCTGTACCCTGCTCTCTCTACCTGTCTGTTCAGAAACTCTGTACCCTGCTCTCTCTACATGTCTGTCCAGACACTCGTACCCTGCTCTCTCTACATGTCTGCTCAGACACTCTGTACCCTGCTCTCTCTACATGTCTGTCCAGAAACTCTGTACCCTGCTCTCTCTACCAGTCTGTTCAGACACTCTGTACCCTGCTCTCTCTACCTGTCTGTTCAGACACTCTGTACCCTGCTCTCTCTACCTGTCTGTTCAGACACTCTGTACCCTGCTCTGTCTGTCTGTCCAGACACTCTGTACCCTGCTCTCTCTACCTGTCTGTCCAGACACTCTGTACCCTGCTCTCTCTACCTGTCTGTTCAGACACACTGTACCCTGCTCTACATGTCTGTCCAGACACTATGTACACTGCTCTCTACATGTCTGTCCAGACACTCTGTACCCTGCTCTCTCTACCTGTCTGTCCAGACACTCTGTACCCTGCTCTACATGTCTGTCCAGACACTCTGTACCCTGCTCTACATGTCTGTCCAGACACTCTGTACCCTGCTCTCTCTACCTGTCTGTTCAGACACTCTGGACCCTGCTCTCTCTACCTGTCTGTCCAGACACTCTGTACCCTGCTCTCTCTACATGTCTGTCCAGACACTCTGTACCCTGCTCTCTCTACCTGTCTGTTCAGACACTCTGTACCCTACTCTCTCTACCTGTCTGTCCAGACACATTGTACCCTGCTCTCTCTACCTGTCTGTCCAGACACTCTGTACCCTGCTCTCTCTACATGTCTGTCCAGACACTTTATACCCTGCTCTCTCTACCTGTCTGTCCAGACACTCTGTACCCTGCTCTCTCTACCTGTCTGTTCAGACACACTGTACCCTGCTCTGTCTGTCTGTCCAGACACTCTGTATCCTGCTCTCTCTACCTGTCTGTCCAGACACTCTGTACCCTGCTCTCTCTACCTGTCTGTCCAGACACTCTGAACCCTGCTCTGTCTGTCTGTTCAGACACTCTGTACCCTGCTCTCTCTACCTGTCTGTTCAGACACTCTGTACCCTGCTCTCTCTACCTGTCTGTTCAGACACTCTGTACCCTGCTCTCTCTACCTGTCTGTCCAGACACTCTGTACCCTGCTCTCTCTACCTGTCTGTCCAGACACTCTGTACCCTGCTCTACATGTCTGTCCAGACACTCTGTACCCTGCTCTACATGTCTGTTCAGACACTCTGGACCCTGCTCTCTCTACCTGTCTGTCCAGACACTCTGTACCCTGCTCTCTCTACATGTCTGTCCAGACACTCTGTACCCTGCTCTCTCAACCTGTCTGTTCAGACACTCTGTACCCTACTCTCTCTACCTGTCTGTTCAGACACACTGTACCCTGCTCTCTCTACCTGTCTGTCCAGACACTCTGTACCCTGCTCTCTCTACATGTCTGTCCAGACACTCTATACCCTGCTCTCTCTACCTGTCTGTCCAGACACTCTGTACCCTGCTCTCTCTACCTGTCTGTTCAGACACACTGTACCCTGCTCTGTCTGTCTGTCCAGAAACTCTGTACCCTGCTCTCTCTACCTGTCTGTCCAGACAATCTGTACCCTGCTCTCTCTGTCTGTTCAGATGCTCTGTACCCTGCACTGTCTGTCTGTTCAGACACTCTGAACCCTGCTTTGTCTCTCTGTCTGTTCAGACGCTCTGTACCCTGCACTGTCTGTCTGTTTAGACACTCTGTACCCTGCTTTGTCTGTCTGTCTGTTCAGACAATCTGTACCCTGCTCTGTCTGTCTGTTCAGACACTCTGAACCCTGCTTTGTCTGTCTGTCTGTTCAGACACTCTGTACCCTGCTCTGTCTGTCTGTCTGTCTGTCTGTCTGTCTGTCTGTCTGTCTGTCCAGACACTCTGTACCCTGCTCTCTCTGTCTGTCCAAATACTCTGTACCCTGCTCTCTCTCTACCTGTCTGTTAAGACACTCTGTACCCTGCTCTCTCTCTGTCTGTCCAAATACTCTGTACCCTGCTCTCTCTCTACCTGTCTGTTCAGACACTCTGTACCCTGCTCTCTCTCTGTCTGTCCAAATACTCTGTACCCTGCTCTCTCATTACCTGTCTGTTCAGACACTCTGTATCCTGCTCTATCTGTCTGTCTGTCTGTCTGTCTGTCTGTCTGTCTGTCTGTCTGTCTGTCTGTCTGTCTGTCTGTCTGTCCAGACACTCTGTACCCTGCTCTCTCTGTCTGTCCAGACACTCTGTACCCTGCTCTCTCTGTCTGTCCAAATACTCTGTACCCTGCTCTCTCTCTACCTGTCTGTTCAGACACTCTGTACCCTGCTCTCTCTCTGTCTGTCCAAATTCTCTGTACCCTGCTCTCTCTCTACCTGTCTGTTCAGACACTCTGTATCCTGCTCTGTCTGTCTGTCTGTCTGTCTGTCTGTCTGTCTGTCTGTCTGTCTGTCTGTCTGTCGACACTCTGTACCCTGCTCTCTCTGTCTGTCCAGACACTCTGTACCCTGCTCTCTCTGTCTGTTCAGATGCTCTGTACCCTTCACTGTCTGTCTGTTCAGACACTCTGAACCCTGCTTTGTCTCTCTGTCTGTTCAGATGCTCTGTACCCTGCACTGTCTGTCTGTTTAGACACTCTGTACCCTGCTTTGTCTGTCTGTCTGTTCAGACACTCTGTACCCTACTCTGTCTGTCTGTTCAGACACTCTGAACCCTGCTTTGTCTGTCTGTCTGTTCAGACACTCTGTACCCTGATCTGTCTGTCTGTCTGTCTGTCTGTCTGTCTGTCTGTCTGTCTGTCTGTCTGTCCAAATACTCTGTACCCTGCTCTCTCTACCTGTCTGTCCAGTCACTCTGTACCCTGCTCTCTCTACCTGTCTGTCCAGACACTCTGTACCCAGCTCTCTCTACATGTCTGTTCAGACACTCTGTACCCTGCTCTCTCTACATGTCTGTCCAGACACTCTGTACCCTGCTCTCTCTACATGTCTGTCCAGACACTCTGTACCCTGCTCTCTCTACCTGTCTGTCCAGACACTCTGTACCCTGCTCTCTCTACCTGTCTGTCCAGACACTCTGTACCCTGCTCTCTCTACCTGTCTGTCCAGACACTCTGAACCCTGTTCTGTCTGTCTGTTCAGACACTCTGTACCCTGCTCTCTCTACCTGTCTGTTCAGACACTCTGTACCCTGCTCTCTCTACCTGTCTGTTCAGACACATTGTACCCTGCTTTCTCTACCTGTCTGTTCAGACACTCTGTACCCTGCTCTCTCTACCTGTCTGTTCAGACACTCTGTACCCTGCTCTCTCTACCTGTCTGTTCAGACACTCTGTACCCTGCTCTCTCTATCTGTCTGTCCAGACACTCTGTACCCCGCTCTCTCTGTCTGTTCAGATGCTCTGTACCCTGCACTGTCTGTCTGTTCAGACACTCTGAACCCTGCTTTGTCTGTCTGTCTGTTCAGACACTGTACCCTGCTCTGTCTGTCTGTTCAGACACTCTGAACCCTGCTTTGTCTGTCTGTCTGTCCAGACACTCTGTACCCTGCTCTGTCTGTCTGTCTGTCTGTCTGTCCAGACACTCTGTACCCTGCTCTCTCTGTCTGTCCAGACACTCTGTACCCTGCTCTCTCTGTCTGTCCAAATACTCTGTACCCTGCTCTCTCTCTACCTGTCTGTTCAGACACTCTGTACCCTGCTCTCTCTACCTGTCTGTCCAGACACTCTGTACCCTGCTCTCTCTACATGTCTGTTCAGACACTCTGTACCCTGCTCTCTCTACCTGTCTGTCCAGACACTCTGTACCCTGCTCTCTCTACCTGTCTGTCCAGACACTCTGAACCCTGCTCTGTCTGTCTGTTCAGACACTCTGTACCCTGCTCTCTCTACCTGTCTGTTCAGACACACTGTACCCTGCTCTCTCTACCTGTCTGTTCAGACACATTGTACCCTGCTTTCCCTACCTGTCTGTTCAGAGACCCTGTACCCTGCTCTCTCTATCTGTCTGTCCAGACACTCTGTACCCTGCTCTCTCTACCTGTCTGTCCAGACACTCTGTACCCTGCACTCTCTATCTGTCTGTCCAGACACTCTGTACCCTGCTCTCTCTGTCTGTTCAGATGCTCTGTACCCTGCACTGTCTGTCTGTTCAGACACTCTGAACCCTGCTTTGTCTCTCTGTCTGTTCAGACGCTCTGTACCCTGCACTGTCTGTCTGTTTAGACACTCTGTACCCTGCTTTGTCTGTCTGTCTGTTCAGACACTCTGTACCCTGCTCTGTCTGTCTGTTCAGACACTCTGAACCCTGCTTTGTCTGTCTGTCTGTTCAGACACTCTGTACCCTGCTCTGTCTGTCTGTCTGTCTGTCTGTCTGTCTGTCTGTCTGTCTGTCTGTCTGTCTGTCTGTCTGTCTGTCCAGACACTCTGTACCCTGCTCTCTCTGTCTGTCCAGACACTCTGTACCCTGCTCTCTCTGTCTGTCCAGACACTCTGTACCCTGCTCTCTCTATCTGTTCAGACACTCTGTACCCTGCTCTGTCTGTCTGTCTGTCTGTCTGTCTGTCTGTCTGTCTGTCCAGACACTCTGTACCCTGCTCTCTCTGTCTGTCCAGACACTCTGTACCCTGCTCTCTCTGTCTGTCCAAATACTCTGTACCCTGCTCTCTCTCTACCTGTCTGTTCAGACACTCTGTACCCTGCTCTCTCTCTGTCTGTCCAAATTCTCTGTACCCTGCTCTCTCTCTACCTGTCTGTTCAGACACTCTGTATCCTGCTCTGTCTGTCTGTCTGTCTGTCTGTCTGTCTGTCTGTCTGTCTGTCTGTCTGTCTGTCTGTCCAGACACTCTCTACCCTGCTCTCTCTGTCTGTCCAGACACTCTGTACCCTGCTCTCTCTGTCTGTTCAGATGCTCTGTACCCTGCACTGTCTGTCTGTTCAGACACTCTGAACCCTGCTTTGTCTCTCTGTCTGTTCAGATGCTCTGTACCCTGCACTGTCTGTCTGTTTAGACACTCTGTACCCTGCTTTGTCTGTCTGTCTGTTCAGACACTCTGTACCCTGATCTGTCTGTCTGTCCAGACACTCTGTACCCTGCTCTCTCTGTCTGTCCAGACACTCTGTACCCTGCTCTCTCTGTCTGTCCAGACACTCTGTACCCTGCTCGCTCTGTCTGTCCAAATACTCTGTACCCTGCTCTCTCTCTACCTTTCTGTTCAGACACTCTGTAACCTGCTCTCTCTACCTGTCTGTCCAGACACTCTGTACCCTGCTCTCTCTACCTGTCTGTCCAGACACTCTGTACCCTGCTCTCTCTACATGTCTGTTCAGACACTCTGTACCCTGCTCTCTCTACATGTCTGTCATGACACTCTGTACCCTGCTCTCTCTACATGTCTGTCCAGACACTCTGTACCCTGCTCTCTCTACCTGTCTGTCCAGACACTCTGTACCCTGCTCTCTCTACCTATCTGTTCAGACACACTGTACCCTGCTCTGTCTGTCTGTCCAGACACTCTGTACCCTGCTCTCTCTACCTGTCTGTCCAGACACTCTGAACCCTGCTCTGTCTGTTTGTTCAGACACTCTGTACCCTGCTCTCTCTACCTGTCTGTTCAGACACACTGTACCCTGCTCTCTCTACCTGTCTGTTCTGACACATTGTACCCTGCTTTCCTTACCTGTCTGTTCAGAGACCCTGTACCCTGCTCTCTCTATCTGTCTGTCCAGATACTCTGTACCCTGCTCTCTCTACCTGTCTGTCCAGACACTCTGTACCCTGCTCTCTCTGTCTGTTCAGATGCTCTGTACCCTGCACTGTCTGTCTGTTCAGACACTCTGAACCCTGCTTTGTCTCTCTGTCTGTTCAGACGCTCTGCACCCTGCACTGTCTGTCTGTTTAGACACTCTGTACCCTGCTTTGTCTGTCTGTCTGTTCAGACACTCTGTACCCTGCTCTGTCTGTCTGTTCAGACACTCTGAACCCTGCTTTGTCTGTCTGTCTGTTCAGACACTCTGTACCCTGCTCTGTCTGTCTGTCTGTCTGTCTGTCTGTCTGTCTGTCTGTCTGTCTGTCTGTCTGTCTGTCCAGACACTCTGTACCCTGCTCTCTCTGTCTGTCCAGACACTCTGTACCCTGCTCTCTCTGTCTGTCCAAATACTCTGTACCCTGCTCTCTCTCTACCTGTCTGTTCAGACACTCTGTACCCTGCTCTCTCTCTGTCTGTCCAAATACTCTGTACCCTGCTCTCTCTCTACCTGTCTGTTCAGACACTCTGTACCCTGCTCTCTCTCTGTCTGTCCAAATACTCTGTACCCTGCTCTCTCATTACCTGTCTGTTCAGACACTCTGTATCCTGCTCTATCTGTCTGTCTGTCTGTCTGTCTGTCTGTCTGTCTGTCTGTCTGTCCAGACACTCTGTACCCTGCTCTCTCTGTCTGTCCAGACACTCTGTACCCTGCTCTCTCTGTCTGTCCAGACACTCTGTACCCTGCTCTCTCTGTCTGTCCAGACACTCTGTACCCTGCTCTCTCTATCTGTCCAGACACTCTGTACCCTGCTCTCTCTATCTGTTCAGACACTCTGTACCCTGCTCTGTCTGTCTGTCTGTCTGTCTGTCTGTCTGTCTGTCTGTCTGTCTGTCTGTCTGTCTGTGTATCTCTCTGTCTGTGTATCTCTCTGTCTGTGTATCTGTCTGTCTGTCTGTCTGTCTGTCTGTCTGTCTGTCTGTCTAGACACTCTGTACCCTGCTCTCTCTGTCTGTCCAGACACTCTGTACCCTGCTCTCTCTGTCTGTCCAAATACTCTGTACCCTGCTCTCTCTCTACCTGTCTGTTCAGACACTCTGTACCCTGTTCTCTCTCTGTCTGTCCAAATACTCTGTACCCTGCTCTCTCTCTACCTGTCTGTTCAGACACTCTGTACCCTGCTCTCTCTCTGTCTGTCCAAATACTCTGTACCCTGCTCTCTCTCTACCTGTCTGTTCAGACACTCTGTATCCTGCTCTGTCTGTCTGTCTGTCTGTCTGTCTGTCTGTCTGTCAGTCTGTCTGTCCAGACACTCTGTACCCTGCTCTCTCTGTCTGTCCAGACACTCTGTACCCTGCTCTCTCTGTCTGTCCAGACACTCTTTACCCTGCTCTCTCTGTCTGTCCAGACACTCGGTACCCTGCTCTCTCTGTCTGTCCAGACACTCGGTACCCTGCTCTCTCTGTCTGTCCAGACACTCGGTACCCTGCTCTCTCTGTCTGTCCAGACACTCGGTACCCTGCTCTCTCTGTCTGTCCAGACACTCGGTACCCTGCTCTCTCTGTCTGTCCAGACACTCGGTACCCTGCTCTCTCTGTCTGTCCAGACACTCGGTACCCTGCTCTCTCTGTCTGTCCAGACACTCGGTACCATGCTCTCTCTGTACAGACACTCTGTACCCTGCTCTGTCCGTCTGTGTCTGCCTGTCCGTCTTCCTCTTCTTCTCACTCTTCTACTGTCCTTCTCATTCTTTCCATTCCCATCTCTCCAATCCTCATTCCTTTCTTCATCTTTTTCTCCCTCTCCTCAATTCACCTCCTCCCTTTTCCCATCGTCACTCTCTCCTCTTTTCCCTCTCCCTCCCTCCCTCCCCATCCTCTACCCACCACCCCTCTCTTCATTCTCTCTATTCCTCTGGTCCTAAAGCTCAGCCCCCGGGCCTCTCCTAGCTGCTCACTCAGATGGCTGTTACCATGACAACGCCAGTCTTTCAGCGAGTGCCAGGGCAAAATAATGAAGACAATGTGTTTTCCATTTAGATGAGTTTTCAGGCGTGCCACGGCAGCCGGAGAGAGAGAGATATGGAGTGTCCATCTTGCCTCTGCGGCTTTTACTGCGAAGGAAACGTAATAAGAAATCGGTCTCCCTCTCTCCTTCTCCCTTGCCCTCTCTCACACACACACACACACACACACACACACACACACACACACACACACACACACACACACACACACACACACACACACACACACACACACACACACACACACACACACACACACACACACACACACACACACTACAATTCTCTGTAAGCCAGATGGGTGGTTCATTGGCAGTGAGCTCATATATGACTGTGGAACAGTTCGATTGGGAGTGGAAGGCTGGGTGTCCACGCTGGTCACTAGAAATAGGCAGCAATTTGTAACACTGTCTGTGTTTGTGTGTGTGTGTAAGGCTGTATCAGGTAACAGAGACAGGCAGGAGGATTCTACATTTAACACACTACTGGAACACAGAGGAAGCTACAACCCAAGCCTGTCTGAAAGGGCATACCAGTGATATTTACTGTATAATACTGAGGAGTCATCTCTACCAGTGATATTTACTGTATAATACTGAGGAGTCATCTCTACCAGTGATATTTACTGTATAATACTGAGGAGTCATCTCTACCAGTGATATTTACTGTATAATACTGAGGAGTCATCTCTACCAGTGACATGTACTGTATAATACTGAGGAGTCATCTCTACCAGTGATATGTACTGTATAATACTGAGGAGTCATCTCTACCAGTGATATTTACTGTATAATACTGAGGAGTCATCTCTACCAGTGATATTTACTGTATAATACTGTGGAGTCATCTCTACCAGTGATATTTACTGTATAATACTGAGGAGTCATCTCTACCAGTGATATTTACTGTATAATACTGAGGAGTCATCTCTACCAGTGATATGTACTGTATAATACTGAGGAGTCATCTCTACCAGTGATATTTACTGTATAATACTGAGGAGTCATCTCTACCAGTGATATTTACTGTATAATACTGAGGAGTCATCTCTACCAGTGATATTTACTGTATAACACTGAGGAGTCATCTCTACCAGTGATATTTACTGTATAATACTGAGGAGTCATCTCTACCAGTGATATGTACTGTATAATACTGAGGAGTCATCTCTACCAGTGATATTTACTGTATAATACTGAGGAGTCATCTCTACCAGTGATATGTACTGTATAATACTGAGGAGTCATCTCTACCAGTGATATTTACTGTATAATACTGAGGAGTCATCTCTACCAGTGATATTTACTGTATAATACTGAGGAGTCATTTCTACCAGTGATATTTACTGTATAATACTGAGGAGTCATCTCTACCAGTTCATCTACAGGACACATGGTCTGGGTCAGAAATAGCACCCTATACTCTATACAGTGCACTGCTTTTGACTAGGGCCCATAGGGATCTGGTCAAAAGTAGTGCACCAAATAGGGAATAGGGTTCCATTTGGGGCACAGCCATGGTTTATGGGCACAGTTTTGGATTAGTAGGCCTTTCTCTCGCTCTCTGGGGAGTGTAGTGTGTGTGTGTGTGTGTGTGTGTGTGTGTGTGTGTGTATGTGTGTGTGTGTGTGTGTGTGTGTTAGCACTGCTGCTACACAACATTAATAACCTCCTACACAGGGGAATTACCTCACTGAGAAAGAGATGGGAGTGGAGGGTGAAAGAGAGAGAGGTAGCAAAGGAGGGAGGGATGGGAGGACGGTATGTAGAGGGATAGTTAGAGAGAAATGGACTGGGAGAGAGAGAGAGACAGGGGAGAGAGAGATAGGAGAGAGAGAGACAGGGGAGAGAGAGACAGACAGGGGAGAGAGAGAGAGACAGACAGGGGAGAGAGAGATAGGAGAGAGAGACAGGGGAGAGAGAGACCGACAGGGGAGAGAGAGAGAGAGAGAGACAGACAGACAGGGGAGAGAGAGATAGGAGAGAGAGACAGGGGAGAGAGAGACCGACAGGGGAGAGAGAGAGAGAGAGAGACAGACAGGGGAGAGAGAGATAGGAGAGAGAGAGACAGGGGAGAGAGAGACCGACAGGGGAGAGAGAGAGAGAGACAGACAGGGGAGAGAGAGATAGGAGAGAGAGAGACAGGGGAGAGAGAGATAGGAGAGAGAGAGATAGGAGAGAGAGCGACAGGGGAGAGAGAGACCGACAGGGGAGAGAGAGACAGGGGAGAGAGAGATAGGAGAGAGAGAGACAGGGGAGAGAGAGGGAGACAGACAGGGGAGAGAGATAGGAGAGAGAGACAGGGGAGAGAGAGACCGACAGGGGAGAGAGAGAGAGACAGACAGGGGAGAGAGAGATAGGAGAGAGAGAGACAGGGGAGAGAGAGACAGACAGGGGAGAGAGAGAGAGACAGACAGGGGAGAGAGAGATAGGAGAGAGAGACAGGGGAGAGAGAGACCGACAGGGGAGAGAGAGAGAGACAGACAGGGGAGAGAGAGATAGGAGAGAGAGAGACAGGGGAGAGAGAGACCGACAGGGGAGAGAGAGAGAGACAGGGGAGAGAGAGATAGGAGAGAGAGAGAGATAGGAGAGAGAGCGACAGGGGAGAGAGAGACCGACAGGGGAGAGAGAGAGAGAGACAGACAGGGGAGAGAGAGACAGACAGGGGAGAGAGAGATAGGAGAGAGAGAGACAGGG
Source organism: Salmo trutta (assembly GCF_901001165.1). NCBI lineage: Eukaryota > Metazoa > Chordata > Actinopteri > Salmoniformes > Salmonidae > Salmo > Salmo trutta. Next base: position 8,478,709 of record NC_042961.1, on the reverse strand, counting down.
GAGAGAGAGATAAGAGAGAGAGAGATAGGAGAGAGAGCAACAGGGGAGAGAGAGACAGACAGGGAGAGAGAGACAGACAGGGAAAGAGGGACAGGAGTAGGGTTGTCCCAGACCGAAAGTCGTCTGTTCTTTTGACCAATCGATTGGGCATCTGGTCGCATGGTCTGGTTGCATTGGCCATGTAGAATTTATGGTGATATGGCCTCAGCAGAAGTCAGGGCATTCATACTTTTTGCACTTCAGAGCTGTTGTCAAGGAAGTGAGTTTGTGCTTATACAGGATGTACCGCCCCCACCTATCGTCAACAAGTCATGTCAATTCGGAGCTATACAGAGCCCTCTGCATTTACATCATTTGGGAGGCGCATGGCGATGAGCTGCATTTGGCCTCTGCATGCCTCTGGAAGCTCCGCATGCCTCTGGAAGCTCCGCATTCCTCTGGAAGCTCCGCATGGCGTCACACGCTCCATATGGAGCCTCCGATCACATTTTCAGATCAAGCATGAATTGGCTTTTAGTCTAGGCCTCTGCAATGAATAAGTTCACTCAGATGGGTGCAAATATATATTTGTTACTGCTTGACTAAAACAAATCTCGGTCGACCAACTGCCTAACAACCAAACAATCGATCAGTCGACTAATTGGGGTCAGACCTAGACAGGAGAGAGCGGGACAGACAGGAAGAGAGGGACAGACAGGAGAGAGGTATTGGGGAGCGGGACAGACAGGAGAGAGAGGGACAGGATAGAGAGGGACAGAGAGGAAAGAGAGGGACAGGAAAGAGAGGGACAGAGAGGAAAGAGAGGGACAGAGAGGAAAGAGAGAGACAGAGAGGGACAGGAAAGAGAGGGACCGGGAGAGAGCGGGGGAGACAGGGGAGAGAGAGGGACAGACAGGGGAGAGAGAGGGACACACAGGGGAGAGAGACATGGGAGTGAGGGGGAGAGAGACATGGGAGAGAGAGGGACAGAGACAGGGGAGAGAGAGGGACAGAGACAGGGGAGAGAGAGGGACAGACAGGGGAGAGAGAGGGACACACAGGGGAGAGAGAGGGACACACAGGGGAGAGAGACATGGGAGTGAGGGGGAGAGAGACATGGGAGAGAGAGGGACAGACAGGGGAGAGAGAGGGACAGACAGGGGAGAGAGAGGGACAGACAGGGGAGAGAGAGGGACAGACCGGGAGAGAGCGAGACAGACAGGGGAGAGAGAGGGACAGACGGGAGAGAGAGGGACAGACAGGGGAGAGAGGGACAGACAGGGGAGAGAGAGGGACACACAGGGGAGAGAGACATGGGAGTGAGGGGGAGAGAGACATGGGAGAGAGAGGGACAGAGACAGGGGAGAGAGAGGGACAGACAGGGGAGAGAGAGGGATAGACAGGGGAGAGAGAGGGACAGACAGGGGAGAGAGAGGGACAGACAGGGAGAGAGAGGGACAGACAGGGAGAGATGGAGAGAGAGAGGGACAAGAGAGAGAGGGACAAGAGAGAGAGGGACAAGAGAGAGAGAGGGACAAGAGAGAGAGAGGGACAAGAGAGAGAGGGACAAGAGAGAGAGGGACAAGAGAGAGGAAGACTGTTCGTGTGCAGGGATGAGAGGGGGGAAAGAAGATGAGGAGGAGAAGGAAAGAAGAGAGGGAGAGACTTGGATGAGAGGGGGAAAGGAGACGAGGAGGAGAAGGAGAGAAGGGAGGGAGAGACTTGGATGAGAGGGGGAAAGGAGACGAGGAGGAGAAGGAGAGAAGAGAGGGAGAGACTTGGATGAGAGGGGGAAAGGAGACGAGGAGGAGAAGGAGAGAAGAGAGGGAGAGACTTGGATGAGAGGGGGAAAGGAGACAAGGAGAAGGAGAGAAGAGAGGGAGAGACTTGGATGAGAGGGGGAAAGGAGACGAGGAGAAGGAGAGAAGGGAGGGAGAGACTTGGATGGAGTTTGGGTTGGAAAGCTGGCGTTCCCTTCAGGAAGTGTTGTTCCTCACCGCTCTCCATAAACAGTGGAAAAGCGACCAGAAGAAAATGTCCCAGACTCACTATTTCCACTGTAAACACACACAACCCCCCCCTCGCTCTCCAATTCCTTCTTCCTCTCCCTCCAGCCCTCTCCCTCCAGCCCTCTCCCTCCAGCCCTCTCCCTCCAGCCCTCTCCCTCCAGCCCTCTCCCTCCAGCCCTCTCCCCACAGCCCTGCATTAGCACAGAGTTCTGTCTCTAATATAGATTTTCCACCCAGTCCTTTTCCAACCAGGCCTGTAAACTCATACAGAGTGTTGTTATACACAGACAGACGGATAGACAGAACAGACACCCAGTAAAAACACAAACAGGACAACGTGCAGACCTAGACAGACAGACACACACACACGGCATGAATTATATACAGCAATACATGTACAGTATTAAGACTGCTTTGGTGATGAGCTGCTCCATACGACACTCTTCCCACACACATCCATATTTTATTTAATGTAGACTCGAGCATGTGGAGGAATCCGCTCAACACACGGCCTGATGGCACCCTGTGTACGCTCATCCGTCTGTGTGTGTGTGTGTGTGTGTGCCTGCACTCTCATACACTAATACATTATCCCACCACCTGCAGGGTGCAATAGTGAGGTAACACACTATCTGTCAACCCCTCGATCCCCACACACACACACCAGGGTTTCCGTTAGGTAAATGTGGCGCCGGACATTTGACCGGCAGCATTTTCATTTCCCAGACATTTGAGAAATTTACCGGACCCATATGCATTGAGTGTGTAACCTGATTAGGGCGTCCACCAACTGTGCTCAGAATGACAGAAATCCCATTAAGATGATCATAATTCATCTTAACAGAACACGCAACTCCAGGATGCAACCTTAACAAATTCCGATGCTATGAAGATGTTAGAATATATAGGCAGCGCATCCGTAAGGCTGGGGGAAGCTTTCCCTAAAGTACATTGAATTAAATTGCCAAAATTCTGCCTATACAGAAATTTAAAAAAAAAACATTCAAAATAGGCTACTACACAAGAAAACATGATTTGGGAATTAGCTTAAAAAATATACATAAATTTATATTTAAGTATTCAGACCCCTGGACTTTTTCCAAATTGTGTTATGTTACAGCCTTATTCTAAAATGGATGAAATGTTTTTTTCCCCCCTCAGCAATACAATACCCCATAATGACAAAACGAAAATAGGTTTTTAGAAATGTTTGCAAATGTATAAAAAACAAAAAAACAGACCATTTACAAAGAGACCCAAAATTGAGCTCAGGTGCATCCTGTTTCCATTGATCATGAGATATTTCTACAACTTGATTGGAGTCAACCTGTGTGAAATTCAATTGATTGGACATGATATGGAAAGGCACACACCTGTCTATATAAGGGCCCACAGTTGACAGCGCATGTCAGAGCAAAAACCAAGCCATGAGGTCGAAGGAATTACAAGGAGAGCTCAGAGACAGGATTGTGTCGAGGCACAGATCTTGGGAAGGGTACAAAAATATTTCTGCAGCATTGAAGGTCCCCAAGAACACAGTGGCCTCCATCATTCTTAAATGGAAGAAGTTTGGAACCACCAAGACTCTTCCTAGAGCTGTCCGCCCGGCCAAACTGAGCAATCGGGGGAGAAGGGCCTTGGTCAGGGAGGTGACCAAGAACTCGATGGTCACTCTGACAGAGCTCCAGAGATCCTCTATGGAGATGGGAGAACCTTCCAGAAGGACAACCATCTCTGCAGCACTCCACCAATCAGGTCTGTATGGTAGAGTGGCCAGACAGAAGCAACTCCTCAGTAAAAGGCACATAACAGCCCGCTTGGAGTCTGCCAAAAGGCACCTAAAGGCACTCAGAACATGAGAAATAAGATTCTCTGGTCTGATGAAACCAAGAATGAACTCTTTGGCCTGAATGCCAAGTGTCACGTCTACTGAGCAGTTTCATGTGGCAGAAATGAAAATATCCATGAGACATGTAGAAAGAGGGGACAACTAGCATGGCTGTAAATATGACTAGGATTGTGCCTTCGGCGTTGACAATGAAAGAAAGTTGATTTGAAAACCAATAGAACATGAGAGAAAAAGGTTACTGGTTTTAATAGCCTATGGAAGTTTTTATTAAATAATTGCCTGCACATTTGGTTGTATTTTTGCTAGGCTACTTTGCAGCAAGTTAAGACTCATAATTTCTTATCAAAAATACATTACTTTGGGAACAGGAGCTTTTCATTTTTGGGGGGGGGTAAAAGCCAACTGTTGGCTTACGGAATCCCTGGCACGCACACACACACACGCACAGGCACACACACGCACACAAATCCAAGCAGATCAAAAAGCGGCACTCGAACTCCAGAGGAAAGCTGTTTACAGATCATCCAGTGTGAAGACAACAGGCAGGGTGAGAGGGTAAGAGGGAGAAGAGAAGATAGAGAGGAGAGGGGGATATGAGAAGGAGCGGTAAGAAACGTGAGAGAGCGAGAGAGAGGTCATGAGCAGATGAGCTCTCGCATATTTCAGCATGATTTTACAAAAAGCTAGATTTAGAGTTAGATAAACTTGGATTTTTTGGGCAGGGACATGTACAGGACGCTACCCTCCCCAACATAACCGTCACTCCAAACCAAAACTCAAAACCTACAACCTGATTTTGGACGGAATTACCTGGAAGGCTTCCTACTACCAAGGATTATTTCCCCCAAGCTATACAGCAAATTATCTGGCAAACAAACAGAAATCTGAAAACACCATCCAACCTGGAACTATTAGTCTGAAGCTATTTTTTATTTTCAAACGCCAAAAAGAAAAATACATTACAATGATATATTTTACTTTATAAGGACTGGATGATAAGTTAAGGCTACCAAGCTTGCTAGGACAAAGAGATACAACTTCAATTAGCACTGAGGCCTCCCACAACCAATATACAGTACCCTCTGTGTGGAAAAAATGATGAAAAGAGTACAAAATGCAGCTCCTTATGGAAAATCAAGAGACAGTTTTTGCTGACTGTTATAAAAATGTGAACAAAAGCAACTTAGTGTTCCACACAGACCATCCCCTGGCATGGCACAGTGCTATATTAACACAGACCATCCCCTGGCATGGCACAGTGCTATATTAACACAGACCATCCTCTGGCATGACACAGTGCTAGATTAACACAGACCATCCCCTGGCATGGCACAGTGCTATATTAACACAGACCATCCCCTGGCATGGCACAGTGCTATATTAACACAGACCATCCTCTGGCATGACACAGTGCTATATTAACACAGACCATCCCCTGGCATGGCACAGTGCTATATTAACACAGACCATCCCCTGGCATGACACAGTGCTATATTAACCAGACCATCCCCTGGCATGACACAGTGCTATATTAACCAGACCATCCCCTGGCATGACACAGTGCTATATTAACACAGACCATCCCCTGGCATGGCACAGTGCTATATTAACACAGACCATCCCCTGGCATGACACAGTGCTATATTAACCAGACCATCCCCTGGCATGACACAGTGCTATATTAACCAGACCATCCCCTGGCATGACACAGTGCTATATTAACACAGACCATCCCCTGGCATGACACAGTGCTATATTAACACAGACCATCCCCTGGCATGGCACAGTGCTATATTAACACAGACCATCCCCTGGCATGACACAGTGCTATATTAACACAGACCATCCCCTGGCATGGCACAGTGCTATATTAACACAGACCATCCCCTGGCATGACACAGTGCTATATTAACACAGACCATCCCCTGGCATGACACAGTGCTATATTAACCAGACCATCCCCTGGCATGGCACAGTGCTATATTAACACAGACCATCCCCTGGCATGGCACAGTGCTATATTAACACAGACCATCCCCTGGCATGGCACAGTGCTATATTAACACAGACCATCCCCTGGCACAGTGCTATATTAACACAGACAATCCCCTGGCATGGCACAGTGCTATATTAACCAGACCATCCCCTGGCATGGCACAGTGCTATATTAACACAGACCATCCCCTGGCATGGCACAGTGCTATATTAACCAGACCATCCCCTGGCATGACACAGTGCTATATTAACACAGACCATCCCCTGGCACAGTGCTATATTAACACAGACCATCCCCTGGCACAGTGCTATATTAACCAGACCATCCCCTGGCATGGCACAGTGCTATATTAACCAGACCATCCCCTGGCATGGCACAGTGCTATATTAACACAGACCATCCCCTGGCATGGCACAGTACTATATTAACACAGACCATCCCCTGGCATGGCACAGTGCTATATTAACACAGACCATCCCCTGGCATGGCACAGTGCTATATTAACACAGACCATCCCCTGGCATGGCACAGTGCTATATTAACACAGACCATCCCCTGGCATGGCACAGTGCTATATTAACCAGACCATCCCCTGGCATGGCACAGTGCTATATTAACACAGACCATCCCCTGGCATGACACAGTGCTATATTAACACAGACCATCCCCTGGCATGGCACAGTGCTATATTAACACAGACCATTCCCTGGCATGGCACAGTGCTATATTAACACAGACCATCCCCTGGCATGACACAGTGCTATATTAACACAGACCATCCCCTGGCATGACACAGTGCTATATTAACACAGACCATCCCCTGGCATGGCACAGTGCTATATTAACACAGACCATCCCCTGGCATGGCACAGTGCTATATTAACACAGACCATCCCCTGGCATGACACAGTGCTATATTAACACAGACCATCCCCTGGCATGACACAGTGCTATATTAACACAGACCATCCCCTGGCATGACACAGTGCTATATTAACACAGACCATCCCCTGGCATGACACAGTGCTATATTAACACAGACCATCCCCTGGCATGGCACAGTGCTATATTAACACAGACCATCCCCTGGCATGACACAGTGCTATATTAACACAGACCATCCCTTGGCATGGCACAGTGCTATATTAACACAGACCATCCCCTGGCATGGCACAGTGCTATATTAACACAGACCATCCCCTGGCATGGCACAGTGCTATATTAACACAGACCATCCCCTGGCATGACACAGTGCTATATTAACACAGACCATCCCCTGGCATGACACAGTGCTATATTAACCAGACCATCCCCTGGCATGGCACAGTGCTATATTAACCAGACCATCCCCTGGCATGACACAGTGCTATATTAACACAGACCATCCCCTGGCATGACACAGTGCTATATTAACACAGACCATCCCCTGGCATGGCACAGTGCTATATTAACACAGACCATCCCCTGGCATGGCACAGTGCTATATTAACACAGACCATCCTCTGGCATGACACAGTGCTATATTAACACAGACCATCCCCTGGCATGGCACAGTGCTATATTAACACAGACCATCCCCTGGCATGGCACAGTGCTATATTAACACAGACCATCCTCTGGCATGACACAGTGCTATATTAACACAGACCATCCCCTGGCATGGCACAGTGCTATATTAACACAGACCATCCCCTGGCATGACACAGTGCTATATTAACCAGACCATCCCCTGGCATGACACAGTGCAATATTAACCAGACCATCCCCTGGCATGACACAGTGCTATATTAACACAGACCATCCCCTGGCATGGCACAGTGCTATATTAACACAGACCATCCCCTGGCATGACACAGTGCTATATTAACCAGACCATCCCCTGGCATGACACAGTGCTATATTAACCAGACCATCCCCTGGCATGACACAGTGCTATATTAACACAGACCATCCCCTGGCATGACACAGTGCTATATTAACACAGACCATCCCCTGGCATGGCACAGTGCTATATTAACACAGACCATCCCCTGGCATGGCACAGTGTTATATTAACACAGACCATCCCCTGGCATGACACAGTGCTATATTAACCAGACCATCCCCTGGCATGGCACAGTGCTATATTAACACAGACCATCCCCTGGCATGGCACAGTGCTATATTAACACAGACCATCCCCTGGCATGGCACAGTGCTATATTAACACAGACCATCCCCTGGCACAGTGCTATATTAACACAGACAATCCCCTGGCATGGCACAGTGCTATATTAACCAGACCATCCCCTGGCATGGCACAGTGCTATATTAACACAGACCATCCCCTGGCATGGCACAGTGCTATATTAACCAGACCATCCCCTGGCATGACACAGTGCTATATTAACACAGACCATCCCCTGGCACAGTGCTATATTAACACAGACCATCCCCTGGCACAGTGCTATATTAACCAGACCATCCCCTGGCATGGCACAGTGCTATATTAACCAGACCATCCCCTGGCATGGCACAGTGCTATATTAACACAGACCATCCCCTGGCATGGCACAGTACTATATTAACACAGACCATCCCCTGGCATGGCACAGTGCTATATTAACATACAACCATCCCCTGGCATGGCACAGTGCATATTAACACGACCATCCCCTGGCATGGCACAGTGCTATATTAACACAGACCATCCCCTGGCATGGCACAGTGCTATATTAACACAGACCATCCCCTGGCATGGCACAGTGCTATATTAACCAGACCATCCCCCTGGCATGGCACAGTGCTATATAACACAGACCATACCCCTGGCATGACACAGTGCTATATTAACAAGACCATCCCCTGGCATGGCACAGTGCTATATTAACACAGACCATCCCCTGGCATGGCACAGTGCCTATATTAACACAGACCATCCCCTGGCATGGACACAGTGCTATATTACACAGACCATCCCCTGGCATGACACAGTGCATTATTAACACAGACCATCCCCTGGCATGACACAGTGCTATATTAACACAGACCATCCCCTGGCATGCACAGTGCTATATTAACACAGACCATCCCTGGCATGACACAGTGCTAATATTAACACGACCATCCCCTGGCATGAAACACAGTGCTATATTAACACAGACCATCCCCTGGCATGACACAGTGCTATATTAACACAGACCATCCCCTGGCATGACACAGTGCTATATTAACACAGACCATCCCCTGGCATGGCACAGTGCTATATTAACACAGACCATCCCCTGGCATGACACAGTGCTATATTAACACAGACCATCCCTTGGCATGGCACAGTGCTATATTAACACAGACCATCCCCTGGCATGGCACAGTGCTATATTAACACAGACCATCCCCTGGCATGGCACAGTGCTATATTAACACAGACCATCCCCTGGCATGACACAGTGCTATATTAACACAGACCATCCCCTGGCATGACACAGTGCTATATTAACACAGACCATCCCCTGGCATGGCACAGTGCTATATTAACACAGACCATCCCATGGCATGACACAGTGCTATATTAACACAGACCATCCCCTGGCATGACACAGTGCTATATTAACACAGACCATCCCCTGGCATGACACAGTGCTATATTAACACAGACCATCCCTTGGCATGACACAGTGCTATATTAACACAGACCATCCCCTGGCATGGCACAGTGCTATATTAACACAGACCATCCCCTGGCATGGCACAGTGCTATATTAGCACAGACCATCCCCTGGCATGGCACAGTGCTATATTAACACAGACCATCCCCTGGCATGGCACAGTGCTATATTAACACAGACCATCACCTGGCATGGCACAGTGCTATATTAACACAGACCATCCCCTGGCATGGCACAGTGCTATATTAACCAGACCATCCCCTGGCATGACACAGTGCTATATTAACACAGACCATCCCCTGGCATGGCACAGTGCTATATTAACACAGACCATCCCTGGCATGGCACAGTGCTATATTAACACAGACCATCCCCTGGCATGGCACAGTGCTATATTAACACAGACCATCCCCTGGCATGGCACAGTGCTATATTAACACAGACCATCCCCTGGCATGGCACAGTGCTATATTAACCAGACCATCCCCTGGCACAGTGCTATATTAACACAGACCATCCCCTGGCATGGCACAGTGCTATATTAACACAGACCATCCCCTGGCATGGCACAGTGCTATATTAACACAGACCATCCCCTGGCATGGCACAGTGCTATATTAACACAGACCATCCCCTGGCATGGCACAGTGCTATATTAACACAGACCATCCCCTGCATGGCACAGTGCTATATTAACCAGACCATCCCCTGGCATGGCACAGTGCTATATTAACACAGACCATCCCCTGGCACAGTGCTATATTAACCAGACCATCCCCTGGCATGGCACAGTGCTATATTAACCAGACCATCCCCTGGCATGGCACAGTGCTATATTAACACAGACCATCCCCTGGCACAGTGCTATATTAAACCAGACCATCCCCTGGCATGGCACAGTGCTATATTAACACAGACCATCCCCTGGCACAGTGCTATATTAACCAGACCATCCCCTGGCATGGCACAGTGCTATATTAACCAGACCATCCCCTGGCATGACACAGTGCTATATTAACCAGACCATCCCCTGGCATGACACAGTGCTATATTAACACAGACCATCCCCTGGCACAGTGCTATATTAACACAGACCATCCCCTGGCACAGTGCTATATTAACACAGACCATCCCCTGGCACAGTGCTATATTAACACAGACCATCCCCTGGCATGGCAAAGTGCTATATTAACACAGACCATCCTCTGGCATGGCACAGTGCTATATTAACACAGAACATCCCCTGGCATGGCACAGTGCTATATTAACACAGACCATCCCCTGGCATGGCACAGTGCTATATTAACCAGACCATCCCCTGGCATGGCACAGTGCTATATTAACACAGACCATCCCCTGGCACAGTGCTATATTAACCAGACCATCCCCTGGCATGGCACAGTGCTATATTAACACAGACCATCCCCTGGCACAGTGCTATATTAACCAGACCATCCCCTGGCATGGCACAGTGCTATATTAACTAGACCATCCCCTGGCATTGCACAGTGCTATATTAACACAGACCATCCCCTGGCACAGTGCTATATTAACACAGACCATCCCCTGGCACAGTGCTAGATTAACACAGACCATCCTCTGGCACAGTGCTATATTAACACAGACCATCCCCTGGCATGGCACAGTACTATATTAACCAGACCATCCCCTGGCATGGCACAGTGCTATATTAACACAGACCATCCCCTGGCATGGCACAGTGCTATATTAACACAGACCATCCCCTGGCATAACACAGTGCCATATTAACACAGACCATCCCCTGGCACAGTGCTATATTAACACAGACCATCCCCTGGCATGACACAGTGCTATATTAACCAGACTATCCCCTGGCATGACACAGTGCTATATTAACCAGACCATCCCCTGGCATGGCACAGTGCTATATTAACCAGACCATCCCCTGGCACAGTGCAATATTAACACAGACCATCGCCTGGCATGGCACAGTGCTATATTAACCAGACCATCCCCTGGCATGACACAGTGCTATATTAACACAGACCATCCCCTGGCATGGCACAGTGCTATATTAACACAGACCATCCCCTGGCATGGCACAGTGCTATATTAACACAGACCATCCCCTGGCATGGCACAGTGCTATATTAACACAGACCATCCCCTGGCATGGCACAGTGCTATATTAACACAGACCATCCTCTGGCATGGCACAGTGCTATATTAACACAGACCATCCCCTGGCATGGCACAGTGCTATATTAACCAGACCATCCCCTGGCACAGTGCTATATTAACACAGACCATCCCCTGGCATGGCACAGTGCTATATTAACACAGACCATCCCCTGGCATGGCACAGTGCTATATTAACACAGACCATCCCCTGGCATGGCACAGTGCTATATTAACACAGACCATCCCCTGGCACAGTGCTATATTAACACAGACCATCCCCTGGCATGGTACAGTGCTATATTAACCAGACCATCTCCTGGCATGGCACAGTGCTATATAACAAGACCATCCCCTGGCATGGCACAGTGCTATATTAACCAGATCATCCCCCTGGCAAGGCACAGTGCTATATTAACACAGACCATCCCCTGGCACTGTGCTATATTAACCAGACCATCCCCTGGCATGGCACAGTGCTATATTAACCAGACCATCCCCTGCATGGCACAGTGCTATATTAACACAGACCATCCCCTGGCCACAGGCTATATTAACCAGACCATCCCCTGGCATGGCACAGTGCTATATTAACACAGACCATCCCCTGGCACAGTGCTATATACCAGACCATCCCCACTGGCATGGCACAGTGCTATATTAACCAGACCATCCCTTGGCATGACACAGTGCTATATTAACCGACCATCCCCTGGCATGACACCGTGTCTATATTAACCCTACAGACCATCCCCTGGCCACACAGTGCTATATTAACACAGACCATCCCCTGGCCATGACACAGTGCTATATTAACACATGACACATCCCCTGGCATGACACAGTGCTATATTAACCAGACCATCCCCTGGCATGGCACAGTGCTATATTAACCCAGACCATCCCCATGGCACAGCAGTGCTATATTAACACAGACCATCCCTGGCATGGCACAGTGCTATATTAACACAGACCATCCTCTGGCATGGCACAGTGCTATATTAACACAGACCATCCCCTGGCATGGCACAGTGCGATAACCAGACCATCCCCTGGCACAGTGCTAATCCCCTGGCATGGCACAGTGCTATATTAACACAGACCCCCCTGGCATGGCACAGTGCTATATTAACACAGACCATCCCCTGGCATGGCACAGTGCTATATTAACACAGACCATCCCCTGGCACAGTGCTATATTAACACAGACCATCCCCTGGCATGGTACAGTGCTATATTAACCAGACCATCTCCTGGCATGGCACAGTGCTATATTAACACAGACCATCCCCTGGCATGGCACAGTGCTATATTAACCAGATCATCCCCTGGCATGGCACAGTGCTATATTAACACAGACCATCCCCTGGCACAGTGCTATATTAACCAGACCATCCCCTGGCATGGCACAGTGCTATATTAACCAGACCATCCCTGGCATGGCACAGTGCTATATTAACACAGAGACCATCCCTGGCACAGTGCTATATTAACCAGACCATCCCCTGGCATGGCACAGTGCTATATTAACACAGACCATCCCCTGGCACAGTGCTATATTAACCAGACCATCCCCTGGCATGGCACAGTGCTATATTAACCAGACCATCCCTTGGCATGACACAGTGCTATATTAACCAGACCATCCCCTGGCATGACACAGTGCTATATTAACACAGACCATCCCCTGGCACAGTGCTATATTAACACAGACCATCCCCTGGCATGACACAGTGCTATATTAACACAGACCATCCCCTGGCATGACACAGTGCTATATTAACCAGACCATCCCCTGGCATGGCACAGTGCTATATTAACCAGACCATCCCCTGGCACAGTGCAATATTAACACAGACCATCCCCTGGCATGGTACAGTGCTATATTAACACAGACCATCCCCTGGCACAGTGCTATATTAACACAGACCATCCCCTGGCATGACACAGTGCTATATTAACCAGACCATCCCCTGGCATGACACAGTGCTATATTAACCAGACCATCCCCTGGCATGGTACAGTGCTATATTAACCAGACCATCCCCTGGCATGACACAGTGCTATATTA
>NC_042961.1:7953896-8099178 GCF_901001165.1 Salmo trutta | reverse complement strand
GGATTTTTGGTGGCCTTCCTAAACCAGGATTCAGACACGGCTAGGACATCCGGGTTGGCAGAGTGTGCTAAAGCAGTGAGTAAAACAAACTTAGGGAGGAGGCTTCTAATGTTAACATGCATGAAACCAAGGATTTTACGGTTACAGAAGTCAACAAATGAGAGCGCCTGGGGAATGGGAGTGTAGCTAGGTGCTGCAGGGCCTGGATTAGCCTCTACAACACCAGAGGAACAGAGGAGGAGTAGGATAAGGGTACGGCTAAAGGCTATAAGAACTGGTCGTCTAGTGCGTTTGGAACAGAGAGTAAAAGGAGCAGGTTTCTGGGCGCGGAAGAATAGATTCAAGGCTAATGTACAGACAAGGGTATGGTTAGGATGTGATACAGTGGAGGTAAACCTAGGCATTGAGTGACGATGGAGAGGGTTTTGTCTCGAGAAATATCATTTAGACCAGGTGAGGTCACCGCATGTGTGGGAGGTGAAACAAAAGGGCTAGCTAAGGCATATTGTGCAGGGATGGAGGATCTACAGTGAAATAAGACAATAATCACTAACCAAAACAGCAATGGACAAGACATATTGACATTAGGGAGAGGCATGCATTGCCGAGTGATCATAGGGATCAGTGGGAAACTAGGCGAGCTTGGAGACACGGCGATTCAGACAGATAGCGGGCCAGGGCTAGCAGAAGGTCCTTAGGGGGACGTCGCGACGGAAGAAGTTTGTTGTAGCTCCCTCGGACAGTTACGCCAGCAGACCAGTCATGTTGGATTGGCAGGGCTCCGTGTAGGTAGTAAAAGGGTCCAGGCCAGTTGGTAAAATAGGTATTGTAGCCCAAGAAATTGGCTGATGGTCCTCTTCAGCTAACAGTCCGATATGCTCTAGAAAGCTAGCGGGCCGTGGCTAGCAGATGGGCCTTCAGGGGACGTCGCGATGGAGGAGCCTGTTGAAACCCCTCGGGCGGATTACGTCGGTAGACCAGTCGTGGTGGAATCGGCAGGGCTCCATGTCGGCAGTAAAGGGGGTCCAGGCCAATTGGCAAAATATGTATTGTAGTCCAAGGAGTGGCTGATGGACCTCTTCAGCTAGTCGGGAGATGGGCCTAGCACGAGGCTAGTTCCAGGCTCACTGGTGCTTGCTCTGGAACAGAGACGTTAGCCAGGGGGTACCCACTCGGATAGCAGCTAGCTAGCTGCGATGATCCAGGTGTAAAGGTTCAGAGCTTGCGGGTAGGAATCCGGAGATATGGAGAGAAAGAAGTAGATATGTTCTGGGTGGAATCTCGCTGTGTAGACTGGCAGGAGTTGTCCGGGCTAAAGGTTATCTGATGACCGCTAGCTGACTACTAGCTAGTTTGCTGGCTAGCTTCTGTTGGGGGTTCCGGTTCTAAAGTATAGAAAATAGCAGATCCATACCACATTGGGTGAGACAGGTTGCAGGAGAGTATTGTTGAAAACTGAGGTTAGAATATAAAAAATATATACGAAATATATACGAAGGAGTAAAAAAGATATATACACGGGACACGACAAGACAAAGACAAAGATGTCTGAACTGCTACGCCATCTTGGAATGTGTCGGAGCGCCTTTAAACAGGTCAACATTCACAAGGCCGCAGGGCCAGACGGATTACCAGGACGTGTACTGCGAGCATGCGCTAACCAACTGGCAAGGGTCTTCACTGATATTTTCAACCTCTCCCTGTTCAGGTCTGTAATACCAACATGTTTTAAGCAGACCATCATAGTCCCTGTGCCAAGAACACTAAGGTAACCTGCCTAAATGGCTACCGACCTGTAGCACTCACGTCTGTAGACATGAAGTGCTTTGAAAGGCTTGTCATGGCTCACATCAACAACAATTATCCAGAAACCCTAGACCCCACTCCTATTTGCATACTGTCCTAACAGATCCACAGATGATGCAATCTCTATTGCACTCCACACTGCCCTTTCCCACCTGGACAAAAGGAACTATGTGAGAATGCTATTCATTGACTACAGCTCAGCGTTCAACACCATAGTGCCCTCAAAGCTCATCAATAAGCTAAGGACCTTGGGACCTAAACACCTCCCTCTGCTACTGGATCCTGGACTTCCTGACGGGCCGTCCCCAGGTGGTAAGGGTAGGTAACAACACGTCTGCCATGCTGATCCTCAACACAGGGGCCCCTCAGGGGTGCGTGCTCAGTCCCCTCCTGTACTCCCTGTTCACTCATGACTGCATGGCCAGGCACGACTCCAACGCCATCATTAAGTTTGCCGATGAGACAACAGTGGTAGGCCTGATCACCGACAACAACGAGACAGCCTGTAGGAAGGAGGTCAGAGACCTGGCCTTGTGGTGGCAGGACAACAACCTCTCCCTCAACGTGATCAAGACAAAGCCCCCATCAAGCCCCATTCTCATCGACGGGGCTGTAGTGGAGCAGGTTGAGAGCTTCAAGTTCCTTGGTGTCCACATCACAACAAACTAATATGGTCCAAGCACACCAAGACGTCGTGAAGAGGGCACGACAAAACCTATTTCCCCCTCAGGAGACTGAAAAGATTTGGCATGGGTCCTCAGATCCTCAAAGGATCTACAGCTGCACCATCGAAAGCATCCTGACTGGTTGCATTACTGCTTGGTATGGCAAATGCTCGGCCTCCGACCGCAAGGCACTACAGAGGATAGTGCGTACGGTCCAGAGGGTAGTGTGAGAGAGAGAGAGAGAGAGAGAGAGAGAGGAGATCAGTTCTATTAAAGTTGAGAGCTCCAACAATTCCAACAGCATTGTTTGATATTTCAATTATTGACAATTTATAAATACAATGCCACAAAATGGACTCCAGCAGAAAACACAGTAGTAGAGAGTATAATCTCTCCCTCCCCCTCATCCCCTCTCTCCCCCTCTCTCCAGACCTCTACAGGAAGTCATAATTACATGCTAATTAAGCTAGGAGAGATATAGCAGTACTAATGGACTCAGCCATTCCATTCCCACACTTTATTTGAGCTGCAAATCAAGACACAATGGTCATGGACACAACTTCAAGCTTGTGTCCAAATGGAACTATTTTTCATATACAGTTTACTATAATTGACCAGGGCCCGTAAGGCCTCTGGTCAAAGGTAGTTGCACCTTTATAGGGAATAGGGTTCCATTGGGATGCAGCCTGGATGTCATGACTCCATCGGCCTGTGGCTCAATTAAAGACAGAGAAGAGGAGAGCAGAGAAGAGAAGACAGGCTAGGCTACTCAATGTTGATTGGTAGTTGGTCGACAGCAGAGCTCAGAACCTCCTCAGGGAGAAGATAACAGTCAGACGGCTGCTGTTACAGCGAGCTAACATCTCTAACATCACTTGACGTTTCACTGAGGCCACGTGTGTACAGCATCTGACCTAGAATACAAATGGGATTGTAAACAAACATGTAGCTTGCCTTGTCTAATACACCAGTGTAGTGTGTGATACCCTCAGTTGTGCGCCTTTTGGTTCCCTTTTTATGCGACCTGGGCTGAAGCACGTCTGGGTGCACTCTCATTCTAATGGACATTATTGTGTCTGATAAACCCAGTGATCGGCAACCCCTGATTCCAGGCATGGCACTGATCCCTGCGATGTTTGCCGACCTGTCCCTCAGATGGATGGCTAGCTAGCCTATACTGATTTAGTCAGCTGTCAAGAGCTCCGGTTTTTGTTTTCTCTAAGAATGTTTTATCGATCAACTCACCACGATGAAATTGAGGTAAATATAATGGATAACATGATCACTCTCAGGTATTTCTCAAAAGTGGTGGGTGCTGAATCTTCGTAAGTAAAGTCCATAGTAAATGACATGGCCAGCACAGCAGATTTAATCTGATCATCCTGTTGCAGAATACCTTTTTTTGCAATGTAGCAAATGTAAAAATTGAAGTGTATTCCAGGTTTAAAAGGCTTCTGAAGTTTGTAATTTCCACTTTGAAATTTCAGACTTTATTTTCCTTTAAGAAAATGTATCCAACCCTTACAAAAATGTCCACTGTTTATAATCCACATTTCCTGCTGCTGCAGGATTATTTTCCTGCTGTAGCAAACTGGCTCAAATGAAGATCCTACACCAGTACAATAGATGTATAATATACAGTATGTTAAAGAACTGAGAGGGATCTTACTTTCATTAGAGCCTCCCTGATTCTCATCCCAGGTCCTCACATAGTCATCCTGCAGAGACAGAGAGATCCAGGTTAACCCATAGCAAAAGAAGCATCATGATTAACTGAGTGAGTGAGTCACTGGTTGCGTCCAAATTGCACCCTATTCCCTATGTAGTGCACTACTTACCCTATATGCTCTGGTTAAAAGTAGTGCACTATATAGGACTGAAGCGCCGTTTGTGGAACATATGGCATCAGGGGGAGCGGTCTTTCAATTGTATAAGTTACTTTTTATTCTTAATTAGAACATAATCATTCTCATTAAAATGGACAAAGAGGAGAGAGAGGGAGAGAGAGGGAGAGAGAGAGAGGGAGAGAGAGATGTATATGAAAGAGAGAGAGGGAGAGAGATGTATATGACAGAGAGAGGGAGGTCAGGGTGGGTGGGTAGAGAGAGTGTAAATGGCAATAAAGTGAGAGACAGAGACACAATGAAAGTGAGTTACAAGCATTCAAAAAAGACAAAAAAAAGGGATGGGTAGAATATAGATGAAGAAATAAACTGACCTCTACTTCCTGGTAGAACGAGAGCCAGAGGAAAAGAAGAAAAGAGAGGGATAGTTAGAGGATAAGAATGTGTAACATCAGATATACTGAGGTGTATTCATCAACATTTATCACCATCTTCAATATACAGCGTCTCTTGGTCTCCACAGAGACACAATGAATAGCAACGAGCTTTAGCTAGCAGTGAATTAACATATAATTGATTATGCAATAACAACAAAAAAACAAAACATAAGATTGTTTTATGCTCATAAATGGAATGCATAGCAGAAAAAAAGTAAAAGTCATATTTCCTCAGTACCAATAGAGGTAAAGGGCATATTTCCCCAGTACCAATATAGGTAAAGGGCACATTTCCCCAGTACCAATAGAGGTAAAGGGCATATTTCCCCAGTACCAATAGAGGTAAAGGTCATATTTCCCCAGTACCAATAGAGGTAAAGGGCACATTCCCCAGTACCCAATAGAGGTAAAGGGCACATTTCCCCAGTACCAATAGAGGTAAAGGGTCATATAGATAGCATACATTTACATTGTGATATCGTCCCTGTATTGGGTTTGGTTGTGATATTCTCTATAGCAAACCCCAAAGAAATGAAGCATACTGACTAGGCCTATCGCTTGCTCTCAAAACAGTAAATAGCCATTTAGAGAAAATATACGGTCTGCCTCCTTAGCAATGGTATCTCCGTAGGATATACATCACCATAAACACTTACTGTACTGGAAGAGGGGGTGCCAAAAAGCTCTCTGGAGGAAACAATAAAGCATGACACACTCATAAAGGCATCCTGGGGTCTCTGCTCTCTCTCTCTTATCGCTCTGCTCTCTCTCTCTTATCGCTTCTGCTCTCTCGTCTCTTATCGCTCTGCCGTCTCTCTTATCGCTCTGCTCTCTCTCTCTTATCGCTCTGCTCTCTCTCTCTTATCGCTCTGCTCTGTCTCTCTTATCGCTCTGCTCTCTCTCTCTTATCGCTCTGCTCTCTCTCTCTTATCGCTCTGCTCTCTCTCTCTTATCGCTCTGCTCTCTCTCTCTTATCGCTTCTGCTCTCTCTCTCTTATCGCTCTGCTCTCTCTCTCTTATCGCTCTGCTCTCTCTCCTCTCTCTACATCCAAAGTGGCCTGTTTTCATGGAGGTAAATATTTTATGCACATTTTCCCCACCAGTGGTGTGTTTCCACCAAACTGACTTGTTGCAGATAAAATCAGGGTGTGATGACGGTAGTGCACACAAAATGTACTTTTTGCTGACGTTTTCATGTACCGAATAATCTACAGTTCAATGTGTTCCCATCGCATTTTCAACTCTACAGAGTTGAATGTCATTTCAATCCAAAGATTTGATGTGATCACGTTGAATCAACGTGGAAAACAGATTGGATTTGTAAAAAGTCATCAACCTAAGGGAACTTCGTATTTTTTCTCCTAAATCCAATGATAGGGAAACATGTTTGGTTGATTTCACATTAGTTGACAACTGAACTAAAATGTAAATCAAAACTAGACGTTGAACTTACAGTATTTCCCAATTGTTTACACACTAAAATTGGAACTTGAAACACAAATCACCGAAACCTGAAACTCATGTACCAAATCACTAAACCAAGTCTGCAAAATTGCAGCACAATTCCTGCTTTACACTCAGTTTTCAATTCTATAATCACACTTCTTGCAAAACACTACACACAGTTCTCGACATTAGGCATAACATTCACAATTAAAATCTCTTTAGTCCCTTTGGAAAGCAATGCCAATCACAATGCCAAGCTCTATACACCAATTGGCAACACCCACTCCCCACAGGTGTAAACACTAGTTGCTGAATTGTTCACTTAGAAATCAGAGTTTTAGCACTATAAAAGGCCACAGATGAGCTCTCCTATTTTGGAGGAAAATGGAAGTCAATGGTGAAGCAAGAGTTAGAGAAGGAGTGAGAGTAAGAAGAGGAGGAGGAGGAGGAGGATGAGGAGGAGGAAGAAGAGGAAGGACAGTTGTCTCAGATGAGATCAGGGCCACATTGGTTGACCATGTGCTCAAGCATGGGTTGAGTATGAGGGAGGCTGGGCAGAGAGTTAGGTAGAAGACACCGGCTGTTCACACCAGAACAGGAGACCGCTATTGTGAACATGGTGGTGGCAAACAATACCATTAGACTACGAGAAATCCAGAACCACATAATTGCAAGCAACACAATATTCAATGACATTCACCAGGTGGGACTGTGTATTACAGCACAACCAAATCCAGATGAAACAGGTCTACAGGGTGCCATTTGAGCAAAACTCAGAGAAGGTTAAAGAACATGTCACGTCCTGACCAGTATAAGGGGTTATTTGTTATTGTAGTTTGGTCAGGGCGTGGCAGGGGTGTGTTTGTTTTGTGTTATCGGGGTTTTTGGGTATGGTTCTATGTTTTTGTATTTCTATGTTTTTCTTTGTTGTGTATTTCTTTGTGTCAGCCTGGTATGGCTGTCAATCAGGAACAGCTGTACATCGTTGTTGCTGATTGGGAGTCATACTTAGGTAGCCCTTTTTTCACCTGTCTTTTGTGGGAAGTTGTTTTTGCATAGCTGTGTTTAGCCGGCAATATTGTGCATTTGTTCGTATTCTTGTTTTGTTGTTAAGTGTTCAATAAAAGTTCAAATGAGCACTCAACCCGCTGCGCCTTGGTCGAATCCTTACGACACCCGTTACAGAACTTCCCACCACCAACGGACCAAGCAGCGGGGTAAGGAGCTGGAGAGGAGCTATCGGGAGTCGTGGACCTGGAAGGAAATTCTGGACGGGGCTGGGGTGGGGTGATGCGCACGGCGTCGAGGCCAAGCATCCACAGGCCGGTGTGCTCGGTGCCAGCGTTCCGCATTTGCCGGGGGGAAGCGGGCACCCAGCCAGTACGGGTGGTGCCAGTCCTGAGCTCGAGACCGCCAGTGCGCCTTCACGGCCCAGTGTATCCTGTGCCCACACCTCGCACTAGCCTTGGGGTGCGTGTCTCCAGTCTGGTACCTCCACTACCAGCACCACGCACCAGGCCTCCAGTGCGTCAGCCCAGTCCAGCTCGTCCTGCTCCTGCTCCTTGCACTAGCCCTGTGGTGCGTGTCCCTAGTCTGGCACTTCCTAAGCCAGCCTCACGCATCAGGTCTTCAGTGCGCAGTCCCCGTGTAGAGCTTCCGGCAACAGTGCCTCGTCCAGAGCGTCCGGCGACAGTGCCCCGTCCAGAGCGTCCGGCGACAGTGCCCCGTCCAGAGCGTCCGGCGACAGTGCCCCGTCCAGAGCGTCCGGCGACAGTGCCCCGTCCAGAGCGTCCGGCGACAGTGCCCCGTCCAGAGCTTCCGGCGACAGTGCCCCGTCCAGAGCTTCCGGCGACAGTGCCCCGTAGAGAGACGGCCCACAGTCCGGAACCGAGAGAGACGGCCCACAGTCCGGAACCGAGAGAGATGGCCCACAGTCCGACGCAGCCAGAGTCGCCTTCCAGTCCGACGCAGCCAGAGTCGCCCTCCAGTCCGACGCAGCCAGAGTCGCCCTCCAGTCCGACGCAGCCAGAGTCGCCCTCCAGTCCGACGCAGCCAGAGTCGCCCTCCAGTCCGACGCAGCCAGAGTCGCCCTCCAGTCCGACGCAGCCAGAGTCGCCCTCCAGTCCGACGCAGCCAGAGTTGCCCGTTGCGAGGGTCCCCAGTCTGGGGTCGACGGAGAGGGACCTCGCTCTAGAGGCAACACTGAAGTGGGGTGAGCCAGTGGTGGAGCGGGGTCTGCGTCCCGCTCCTGAGCCACCTCCATAAAGGGGAGTATTGGGAAGGGGGGATGTTGCAGAAGAACCGTCGGTGACGGTGGCCACCCTCCCTTCCCTTCCCTGTAGTTTTGGGATTTTTTTGTTGTGGGTTATTGTTTTGCTAGTTTTTTTTCAGGTGCATCCGGGGTCTGCACCTTTGGGGAGGGGTACTGTCACGTCCTGACCAGTA
Source organism: Salmo trutta (assembly GCF_901001165.1). Lineage (NCBI taxonomy): Eukaryota > Metazoa > Chordata > Actinopteri > Salmoniformes > Salmonidae > Salmo > Salmo trutta. The sequence continues at coordinate 8,090,535 of NC_042961.1, read as the reverse complement.
TAAAGGGTTATTGTAGTTTGGTCAGGGCGTGGCAGGGGTGTGTTTGTTTTGTGTTATCGGGGTTGTTGGGTATGGTTCTATGTTGTGTATTTCTTTGTGTCAGCCTGGTATGGCTCTCAATCAGGAACAGCTGTACATCGTTGTTGCTGATTGGGAGTCATACTTAGGTAGCCCTTTTTTCACCTGTCTTTTGTGGGAAGTTGTTTTTGCATAGCTGTGTTTAGCCTGCAATACTGTGCGTTCGTTCGTTTTGTTGTTAAGTGTTCAATAAAAGTTAAAATGAGCACTCAACCCACTGCGCCTTGGTCGAATCCTTACGACACCCGTTACAGAACAGCGCTATGAATATGTCCCAAATAAGTACTATACTGTGAATTTACTATCATATCAGCACTGTATAGACACATTACAGTTCTGTAATCCAGTGTATTGTGCCTTACCATATTGACTGCTCTCGGTCTATGTCACATGTTGTCTGTTTCAGAGAGTCTTGGGCTGGATGTCGCTGCAATTCAGCACGCTTATATTTACATCGATGAGGCTGGCTTCAACCTAGCCAAAAGAAGGGGATTGGGATGGAACATTATTGGCCATTGTGAATGTCCCTGGACAGCGTGGAGGGAATATCACCATGTGCGCAGCCGTTAGCCAACAAGGTGTCCTCCATCACCATGCCAACCTTGGTCCCTACAACACCGCCCTTCTCATCACATTCCTGGACACACTACATGGCATCCTCATTCTAGCCGAGCAGTGGGGTGGACCAGAGCAGCCAAGGTATGTTGTCATCTGGGACAACGTGAGTTTCCACCGGGCTGCTCTGGTCTGCAACTGGTCATCGACCACCCACAATTCATTGTTCTATACCTCCCACCATATTCCCCATTCCTAAACCCAAATTTTTTTCGGCATGGCGATGGAAGGTGTATGACCGCCATCCCCTAGCACGCATGCCTCTTCTCCAGGCAATGGAGGATGCATGTGGTGAAGTTGATGTGGGGGCTTTCAGCGGCTGGATCCGTCACTCCAGAAGATTCTTTCCCCGCTGTTTAGCCAGGGAGAACATGGCTTGTGATGTAGATGAGGTGCTGTGGCCAGACCAAAATAGGAGGCAGGATGCAGCCTAATGTCTTTTTTCTTACATTTTGCATGTGTTTTTGTCATTATGGGTTTAGAGTTTTGAAAGAATGAGCCGCTTTCATTTTTTTTGTACAGAAAACCCTTTATCTTACTGAATGTTTTTCCTAGTTTTCTCCTGTTGGGTATGGAAAGTGTTACATACAAAACACAAGTGTTAAAAATACTGCATTTTGGAAATAAATGACAATGTTTTTGTTACTGTGTTGCATTTGTGTGTATATTTATGTATATTTCAGTAGGTATACATTACTGTAACAGTCTTTTACAACCGGCTACAGTGTAACACTGAAAATGCATAAACCTACTGATGGGATATTCATAGTAGTGTTTTGTGTTGAGCACATCATAAACCTACTGATGGGATATTCATAGTAGTGTTTTGTGTTGAGCACATCATAAACCTACTGATGGGATATTCATAGTAGTGTTTTGTGTTGAGCACATCATAAACCTACTGATGGGATATTCATAGTAGTGTTTTGTGTTGAGCACATCAGTGAGTTGTTGGTTGGTAGAAAGATCTCTTCATATGATGCATGTGTGCTTCATTTTGATGCAAAAAAATAACATTTTGGAAAGAGAGAAGCTTTTGCTAGAGATTTGTAGAGGTTTGTGGTTTAGAGTTCTGGGAAAATGTCCCAAAGATTCAGCAAATGTGTGTAAACAATTGTGGAAAACTGTAAGTCTGTGCCCAGTGGGAAGAGTGTGTGTGTCAGAGTTTCCAGGCCGACCATTAATCGGATGCCTCCGATGTTCCTGTTATTGATGATGAAGCTCTTGCATTATTTAACAGTGTGTGTCGAGGTGGAACTCGTTTTCTAAACTGCACAGCGTAGCAAGGTGACTTTGAAGTCTAATTGCAGTTTGTGGCAACTAGTCAATGTCAAAAGGCTGAAAGAAGGTCACGATATCCCAAATCATTCTGTTATGCAAATGCCTGCCAATCCTCAAGGATGCATATGCATTTACATGTTAGTCCTTTAGCAGACGCTCTTATCCAGAGAGACTTACAGTTAGTGAGTGGATACATTTTGTACTTTTTCTTACTGCATGCATGTAGCTAACACAAAAGACCTCAAACCCAATTGACAAATATCCAGTCGTATCACAATCATACGTCTGTTAAAAGTGGGATATAGTAAAAATTACGAACTACGTCACATACTATATGTGCAGATATATGCACCAGATCATTGCTTTCTCTCTCGCTCTGCTGTGTGTGCATCTTGCTAGCGGTCAATGAAATGGCGAGGGGCTAAAGCGTCATTGGCTAGAACTCAAATTGTTCGGGGGCTGGCTAACGTGGGGGAAAATTGAGGGAAAATGGAGCCACACAGATTACAGTTGCTTTCAACCGTTGCTAATTGAGGTAAGACATGAATTCAGATCATAGATTATGCATGTATGAACTACACATTGACACATCCAGCCCAAAACGGGAGGTTTAAAAAATACTTAGTAGTCGCCAAAGTTCCGTGGCATGTCTGCTTAACTTGGGCTGTCTCAGTATCTGAAATGGCAGACAGCTCCCCCCCTGCTGTGTATTCACCCTGACTGACAGTATAATCCCTCATATCACTGGGACGAGACTCAGTCTGTATGTGTGGATGTGGTCATGTGCACATGCTTGTCTGTGAATGACGGGTATTTCTAAGTCAACGTCAGCTGTCACATGCTGTATCCTGTTCAGTTGTCCCAAAGAAAACACTGGGGATGGGGTGGATCACAAAAGCAAAACAGAAGGTAGTGGGACATGCACCTCAGATGACTATCTATGCATGCATGACTATCCATACACAATACCATGTGTAGACGAGGAAGGAGCAAATATCCGTATCGTATCAGAGCAACACTAATCTCATAGGGAAAGGCTATATGAACACCTTCACTCCTGACATTACTCAGTGACTGACTTCAGTATCAGTATGCGTATCTGTTCCCTGCAGGAATTGAACCCACAACCATGGGGTTGCCAGCATCACACTCTTACCACTTGAGTCTACAACCACTCATCATGAAAGGGTAAAAATGGGGGATGTTTTTTTACAGAAGCTATTGCCCTCTGCGATGACAGAGGGAGGAAGATAAAGTGAGTTCTGCTGTGCCTCTCTGCTTCTGAGTAAATTCAGTTCCGCCCTGCTGCATCACACTACCTGCTGGGCAGCTCTCATTTGGCCTGGCATCCAACTGCTGATTTTAGCCTGTGTAAAACTCTGCAGTCTGCACTGTCCTCATTTCTAGTGTTCTCTCAGTCTCCGTTTCATTCTCTATATGTTTGGCTCTCAGTTTCTCTCCTCAGTCTTCTTCTCTCTCCCTCTGTTTATCTCACTTTCTTTTTCTTTCCACTGCCTCATATCTTCCCTCTTATCTCATCCCCTTTCACCTCTCTTCCATCCTCCTCTCTCCAGTCTTCTCTCATCCAACATGTTGTGTTATGGCGCAGTGCGTGTGTTATGGCGCAGTGCGTGTGTTATGGCGCAGTGCGTGTGTTATGGCGCAGTGTGTTGTGTTATGACGCAGTGCGTGTGTTATGGCGCAGTGCGTGTGTTATGGCGCAGTGTGTTGTGTTATGGCGCAGTGCGTGTGTTATGGCGCAGTGTGTTGTGTTATGGCGCAGTGCGCGTGTTATGGCTGCAGTGCGTGTGTTATGGCGCAGTGTGTTGTGTTATGGCGCAGTGCGTGTGTTATGGCTGCAGTGCGTGTGTTATGGCGCAGTGCGTGTGTTATGGCGCAGTGTGTGTGTTATGGCGCAGTGCGTGTGTTATGGCTGCAGTGCGTTGTGTTATGGCTGCAGTGTGTTGTGTTATGGTGCAGTGTGTTGCATTATGGTGCAGTGCGTTGCATTATGGTGCAGTGCGTTGCGTTATGGTGCAGTGCGTTGCGTTATGGTGCAGTGCGTTGCGTTATGGTGCAGTGTGTTGTGTTATGGTGCAGTGTGTTGTGTTATGGTACAGTGTGTTGTGTTATGGTGCAGTGTGTTGTGTTATGGTGCAGTGTGTTATGGTACAGTGTGTTGTGTTATAGTGCAGTGCGTTGTGTTATGGTGCGTTGTGTTGTGTTATGGCAGCAGTGCGTTGTGTTATGGCTGCAGTGCGTTGTGTTATGGCTGCAGTGCGTTGCGTTATGGTGCAGTGCGTTGCGTTATGATGCAGTGCGTTGCGTTATGGTGCAGTGCGTTGTGTTATGGTGCAGTGCGTTGTGTTATGGTGCAGTGCGTTGTGTTATGGTGCAGTGCGTTGTGTTGTGTTATGGCAGCAGTGCGTTGTGTTATGGCTGCAGTGCGTTGTGTTATGGCTGCAGTGCGTTGTGTTATGGTGCAGTGTGTTGTGTTATGGTGCAGTGCGTTGCGTTATGGTGCAGTGCGTTGCGTTATGGTGCAGTGCGTTGCGTTATGGTGCAGTGCGTTGTGTTATGGTGCAGTGTGTTGTGTTATGGTGCAGTGTGTTGTGTTATGGTGCAGTGTGTTGTGTTATGGTGCAGTGTGTTGTGTTATGGTGCAGTGTGTTGTGTTATGGTACAGTGTGTTGTGTTATAGTGCAGTGCGTTGTGTTATGGTGCAGTGCGTTGTGTTATGGTGCAGTGTGTTGTGTTATGGTGCAGTGTGTTGCGTTATGGTGCAGTGTGTTGTGTTATGGTGCAGTGTGTTGCGTTATGGTGCAGTGTGTTGTGTTATGGTGCAGTGTGTTTGTGTTGCGTTAAAGGAGCTGTGAGGCACAGATTAGATCACTAGAGCGTGCTAATTGGTCTATATGTATATGTATGCACACAGGGGTATTCATCGCTTTCAACCAGGGGTTTCAAGATTAGAAGTGTGGAGGGAATGGAGGTAGATCACATGCTGCAGTAGCAGCAGCCCACTTCTCTTCTCTGGCTGTAGGGAGGTTTAGGGAGACAGGGTCGGGGCTCGTGTGGGGATCCAGCTCAGAAGCTGCTGATCCTGGGAGGGCTTAGAGGGCTGGGAGGGTAGGGAAGTAGAGAGTAGAGGCTACAGTAGGAAGTGATATTTGAGAGCTGTCAGATCCTGGGAGGGCTTACAGGGCTGGGAGGTAGAGAGTAGAGGTTACAGTAGGAAGTGGTATTTGAGAGCTGTCAGAGTGGTGAGGATGTGAGAGAGGTGTTTAGTACCTCTGAGGGGGTATGACTCAAAGAGATGGAGGGAAAGTGGGAGGAGAGAGAAAGCGCGGTAGAGCAAGTGAGAGAGGGAGAGGACAGAGCAGAACACACATAAGAACAGAGGGAGAGAGAGGTAGAAAGAGAGAGCATGAGAGAGAGATCAATAGATTGTCAGATCAAACTGAACAGAGTGTTAGGGAATGTAAACATGTTGACATCACAGGAAGTGCCCTGAGGTGGCCACTCTGCACTCTGTCCATTACAAAGACAACACCTTGACACCGTGTGTGTGTGTGTGTGTGTGTGTGTGTGTGTGTGTGTGTGTGTGTGTGTGTGTGTGTGTGTGTGTGTGTGTGTGTGTGTGTTTCAGTTTCCACTGCCAATGCTGTTGCTGAGACAATATTTGTTTTGTCTTCATAAAAGAGGTAAAGAGGAAAGTACATGTTTATTTAAATCTCACGTTAATTGACTACCAGCACAATGTTCTCGCATGAAGTCAAGGGAGTGGGCAAGATTATGATTAGGAAGCTTGACACGAGCACAATTTTCTATAGCCTTTTCCCAGTAGAAAAGCAACATTGGAACTATATTCAGCTGATCCACATTAGCCTACTTGGTGACTCATGAGATGATAGACATTGTTTCAATATTGGTTCAATACAGGCCCAATTCATTGCTCTGAACAGTATTGGATTTTACAGGATGAGGGGGGAAAAGAGCAGAAATTGACTGAAATGTTAAAACCCTCTGAGTGTTTCCATTTCCCCCATGCTGTGTTACTAATCTAGTGCCCTATAAAATCTGTTAGATTTTTTGCCTGATTCTGTTCATTTTTCCACCAAACTCAGTTGTTTTTTTTATTTAGTTTTTCAAGGTTTCCGTTATTTCAATTTTTTTCAGGTTTTTGCTCTCAAAAATCCCACTTTTTTAACCCATAAGAGTCGAAGCCCTGTCTAAGCAGGGAGGGGGGTTTACTACTAAACTATAAGAAATTATTTTAAGAAGGGTCATTCCAGGGATAATGTTTCTATTTAATTTTGAATTTTAAGACCTCTTGAAGTATATAAAAAAAGATTTGATGAAAACATTTATTTGGCCTTACTGTTATTAGCCCATACAAACGCATTGAATAACAGATTCACTACATGGAATAGAGTCCCCACAAAAAAATCTAAAGGAAGTGTCTGTCCTATATCAGGAAACATTTCGTTTTATATATATTTAACCCCTTATTTTTGTCACTAAACAGTCTCCATATATACTTCCATATCTTTTTTCAACTAGTACTTGTGAGTCTTGTGAGGCCTGTCGGCTTCCTAGAGCAAAACATGCATGGGCTACTTTGTAGTTAACATTTAATTGAGAAGGCTTTTGGGAAAGCCTTTCCATCTACCAGAAGACGGTTGTCAACACATTAGCATCATCGCTAACAGCTACACAAAGTGGTAGACAAATGCGCACACACAGACACGGGCATTCCTGTGCCGTTGCATCTTCAGAAAGTTGAAGGAAAATAGGAATCACTGATGCATTTTGTTCATGTCTTGTGAAAATCTTGGGCAAATGAATGCATTTTCTAATCAATTCAATACGTTTGGTTGATTTCCTACTTAGTTAAAAAAAAAAATGATATCGTTGAATTTTATTTTAATGTCTGATTCCGTTCACGTTCTCCACAACGCTGATTTTATCACTATGTCCCCTTGGTGCTGTCAGACACACACAGTGCCATCTACAGTATCCAGCTGTAATTGATTGTAGATTTTGTTACTTGGTGCTGCTGGCAGTCTTGTCTGGCCAGGCCATCGTCCATACCGCTGGACTGGGCTTGCTGAAGGGATACATGTGATTCAAGGCAAATCAACACAAGTTCAGTGGCATTTCAGAGACAGACTATGCCACTTTTTAAGAATGATTGTATCTTTCTAGGAAAACACAATAATTATTGTGTCTTTCCCTATGGGCCCTGGTCAAAAGTAGTGCACTATATAGGGAATAGGGTGTCATTTGGAACCCGTCCTTGGAGTGAATTGTGGACGATGATGAAACGATATATTTTCTTCTCTCTTAATTACATCCCACCTATCTCTCTGCTGCTGGGCCAAGACACCCCACAGTGTAGCATGGTGCTCTCATCCACTCTCGCTGTCAGTACTGATCTAGGTGCACTCTATCTACGGTGACTTTCCAAGAGCCCACAACCTCTGGTGCTGGGCCAGGACACCCCACAGCGCTGTCTAGGAGCTGATCTAGGCGCACTCCATCCACGCCCTACCCGCTGATCTATGCTCACACTCCATCTAATCTGCCTTTGATCAGACAAATGTCTGCTGCATGTGAAAAAGGCCGGAAGCTTATCAGAGCTCTAGAACAGCACAATAAAAGAATGTCGGTGAGATGATGTCTCTTGACAAAGCTGTACATATGAACCAAATGTGAGCAGTACATTAAACATCTTAATCTGAAAATATAAACAACCTATGAATAAATAAATAAATAATAGTCAAGATAATTGAATAAACAGCTGAATGCCTAGAGCAGGGATGTCAAACATACAGCCCGTGCACAGGCTGGAGGGGTCCAATCCGGCCCGCTGGAGGGGGTCCAATCCGGCCCGCTGGAGGGGGTCCAATCCGGCCCGCTGGAGGGGGTCCAATCCGGCCCGCTGGAGGGGGTCCAATCCGGCCCGTTGGTGGTTTGAGTAAATCATTTATTTATTTTTTGGGAAAAAAAGTTGTGGGTGGTGGAAACGAACTCAATATACTTTAGACTAAAACCTCATCTTAACTGTCCATCTCGCTAATAATCACTGTGCACAGCCAATGGACCCACATTCATACAGTTTCTTAACTGTCCATCTCGCTAATAATCACTGTGCACAGCCAATGGACCCACATTCATACAGTTTCTTAACTGTCCATCTCGCTAATAATCACTGTGCACAGCCAATGGACCCACATTCATACAGTTTCTTAACTGTCCATCTCGCTAATAATCACTGTGCACAGCCAATGGACCCACATTCATACAGTTTCTTAACTGTCCATCTCGCTAATAATCACTGTGCACAGCCAATGGACCCACATTCATACAGTTTCTTAACTGTCCATCTCGCTAATAATCACTGTGCACAGCCAATGGACCCACATTCATACAGTTTCTTAACTGTCCATCTCGCTAATAATCACTGTGCACAGCCAATGGACCCACATTCATACAGTTTCTTAACTGTCCATCTCGCTAATAATCACTGTGCACAGCCAATGGACCCACATTCATACAGTTTCTTAACTGTCCATCTCGCTAATAATCACTGTGCACAGCCAATGGACCCACATTCATACAGTTTCTTAACTGTCCATCTCGCTAATAATCACTGTGCACAGCCAATGGACCCACATTCATACAGTTTCTTAACTGTCCATCTCGCTAATAATCACTAGACAGTCACAGGGAGCATCAACAATTCAAAAGAACAATTGATAGAGGACTAATTTTGAGGGCAAGGAAATATAACACATTTTCAGTGCGGCTCTCCGGACTTCATTGAAGACCGAATGCGGCCCCCGGGGAAAAATGAGTTTGACACCCCTGGCCTACAGCTTTTCTGTGACAGTCCGAACAAGGGCAATATCCAGGACTGGTACAGTAGGCTACAATAGTAATTCCTGGGCATGACCCTAACAGTAATCTCCTGAATAGGATCATCTTTAATGGAGTATTTGGCTGCACTGTCACCAATGCTATTATGTATAATTATGATCCAAATACTGTTCTGCAGTTACGATGGTACAGGTCCACCCTCACTGTCCGCTGTCCAGCACATACACCACTGGGCTACAGCCATTTGAAAGGACCACAATTCTGGTGAAATTTCTGTTCAAACAGCAAAAAACATTTAATGGCAACTGTATTTTGGATAAATTCCAATCTGGTTTTTATGCCCACCACAGCACAGAAACAGCCTTAAAGTGGTAAATGATCTTAAAGGCAACACAGATGCCAAACAGCTCTCTGTCCTTGTACTCTTACATTCAAGTGCTGCATTCGACACTGTTGACCATGATGTCCTTCTGGACAGACTGGAGAAGTGGGTTGGCATTTCCGGTCCAGTCCTAAATTTAACCGGTTGGTGAACATAACTCAAAGAAAATAAACTCAGCAAAAAAAGAAACGTCCTCTCACTGTCAACTGCATTTATTTTCAGCAAACTTAACGTGTAAATATTTGTATGAACATAAGATTCAACAACTGAGACATAAACTGAACAAGTTCCACAGACCTGTGACTAACAGAAATGGAATAATGTGTCCCTGAACAAAGGGGGGGGGGGGTCAAAATCAAAAGTAACAGTCAGTATCTGGTGTGGCCACCATCTGTATTAAGTACTGCAATGCATCTCCTCCTCATGAACTGCACCAGATTTGCCAGTTCTTGCTGTGAGATGTTACCCCACTCTTCCACCAAGGCACCTGCAAGTTCCCGGACATTTCTGGGGGGAATGGCCCTAGCCCTCACCCTCCGATCCAACAGGACCCAGACGTGCTCAATAGGATTGAGATCCGGGCTCTTCGCTGGCCATGGCAGAACACTGACATTCCTGTCTTGCAGGAAATCACGCACAGAACGAGCAGTATGGCTGGTGGCATTGTCATGCTGGAGGGTCGTGTCAGGATGAGCCTGCAGGAAGGGTACCACATGAGGGAGGAGGATGTCTTCCCTGTAACGCACAGCGTTGAGATTGCCTGCAATGACAACAAGCTCAATCCGATGATGCTGTGACACACCGCCCCAGACCATGACGGACCCCCCACCTGCAAATCGATCCCGCTCCAGAGTACAGGCCTTGGTGTAACGTTCATTCCATCGACAATGAACGCGAATCCGACCATCACCCCTGGTGAGAGCAAAACGCGACTCGTCAACGAAGAGCACTTTTTACCAGTCCTGTCTGGTCCAGCGATGGTGGGTTTGTGCCCATAGGCGACGTTGTTGCCGGTGATGTCTGGTGAGGACCTGCCTTACAACAGGCCTACAAGCCCTCAGTCCAGCCTCTCTCAGCCTATTGCGGACAGTCTGAGCACTGATGGAGGGATTGTGCGTTCCTGGTGTAACTCGGCAGTTGTTGTTTCCATCCTGTACCTGTCTCGCAGGTGTGATGTTCGGATGTACCGATCCTGTGCAGGTGTTGTTGCACGTGGTCTGCCACTGTGAGGACGAACAGCTGTCCGTCTTGTCTCCCTGTAGCGCTGTCTTAGGCGTCTCACAGTACGGACATTGCAATTTATTGCCCTGGCCACATCTTCAGTCCTCATGCCTCCTTGCAGCATGCCTAAGACACGTTCACACAGATGAGCAGGGACCCTGGGCATCTTTCTTTTGGTGTTTTTCAGAGTCAGCACAAAGGCCTCTTTAGTGTCCTAAGTTTTCATAACTGTGACCTTAATTGCCTACCGTCTGTAAGCTGTTAGTGTCTTAACGACCGTTCCACAGGTGCATGTTCATTAATTGTTTATGGTTCATTGAACAAGCATGGGAAACAGTGTTTAAACCCTTTACCATGAAGATCTGTGAAGTTATTTGGATTTTTACAAATTATCTTTGAAAGACAGGGTCCTGAAAAAGGGATGTTTATTTTTTGCTGAGTTTACATATCAAATGTGGCGTTCCACAAGGTTCGTTTTTTGGGTCCGGTACTGTTCAGTTTACAGTATATATGTTACCTCTCGGCAGCGTTTTCAGAAAGCACAGCATTGATTTTCACTGCTACGCAGACGATAAACAAGTATACATTTCTGTGTCAGAGGATTTTAGCTCCATGGATAAATTGTTAGACTGTATTAGTGACTTAAATATTTGGATGGCTCACAACTTCCTCCAGCTAAATCAAGACATGACCGAGGTACTTATTGTTGGAGCCAAAGCACCAAGAGAGAATCTAGCCGCACGTTTTAATTCACGGGCAATAAAGATAAAACACCGGTTAAAAAACCTAGGTGCAATTTTAGATTCTGAACTAAATTTTGAATCACACATTAGTAATGTGACTAAAATAGCTTTTTACCACCTGAGGAGCATTGCCAAGGTGTGCCCGTTTCTCTCGCAGGCTGATATAGAGAGATTCATCCATGCTTTTATTACAAGCAGGCTTGACTACTGTAATGCTCTCCTGTCTGGTCTACCAAAAAAAAACAATGGTCAACTGAAAAACATACAAAATGCTGCAGCACAGGTACTGAACAAGACCAGACAGAGAGCACACATTACACCGATTTCAAGGTCTCTGCACTGGCTGCCTGTGAGTTTTAGAATTACTTGTAAGAAGTAATATAATATATATAATATTCTATTGGTTTTTAAATCAGTCCACAATTGTGCACCCCAAACCTGTAGCTCAGTTGGTAGAGCATGGTGTTTGTAACACCAGGGTTGTGGGTTCGATTCCCACGGGGGGCCAGCACAGAAAAAAATGTATGAAATTGTATGAAATGTATGCATTCACTACTGTAAGTCGCTCTGGATAAGAGCGTCTGCTAAATGACTAAAATGTAAATGTACATGTCAGACATGCTTTTAAGTTATGTACCCAGCAGATTCCCTTAGGTCCTCTGGCACAGTCCTTTTAACTATCCCAAAGTCTAGGACCAAGACGCATGGAGAGGCAACCTTTAGTTATTATGTCCCCAGCCTCTGGAACAGCCTGCCAGAGAACCTGTGGGGGGCTGAAACTGTCATCATATTTAAATGAGATCTTAAAACACACTTTTTTTAGTTTTGCTTTTCCTTGGGGTGCTTTTTAGTTGTTCAGTTTATCTTATGTTTGTTGTGTAGTAAATATTTCAGCTTTTATTTTCATTGTTTTTTATTTGTTTTTCCCTGTAAAGCACATTGCGTTGCATTCCATGTCTGAAATGTGCAGTATAAATAAAGCTTGATTTGATGTTTGAATATTTCAGAAATGCATCCTTCCTTCCTGTCCTCCTTGAAGTAATCACAGATCTGATTCAGTTGGATTGATGTAAGCAATAGGATGTTAAGCTTGCTTTCGCCTATCAATCACTTGTAAATCTGTGCTTAGCTCAAGGAAGAATGCATTTCCAAAGTATTTGAACAAGGTGTTGTGTAGTAGAATCAGTAACATGAGGACACGATGGGTATAATTAAGGGGAAGTTTACTCAGCAAGCTTAGCATACATCATCAGCACATGCATACTGTTCTTCTACATATCACTACATCTCACTAGGTATTCCGTTCTTTATGTAATAGGTACAGTGCATTCGTAAAGTATTCAGACCCCTTGACTTTTTCCACATTTTCTTACTTTACAGCCTTATTTAAAAAATGTATTAAATAAATGTTCATCTTCATCAATCTACACACAATACCCCATAATGACAAAGCGAAAACAAGTTTTCAGAAATGTTTGAAAATGTATTAAAAATAAAACTGAAATACTTTATTTACATAAGTATTCAGACCCTTTGCTATGAGACTCGAAATTGAGCTCAGGTGCATCCTGTTTCCATTGAGTCCAGCTGTGGTAAATTCAACTGATTGGACATGATTTGGAAAGCCACACACCTGTCTAGATAAGGTTCCACAGTTGACAGTGCACGTCAGAGCAAAAATTAAGCCATGAGGTCGAAGGAATGTCCCTAGAGCTCTGAGACAGGATTGTATCAAGGCACAGATCTGAGGAAGGGTACCAAAACATATCTGCAGCATTGAAGGTCCCCAAGAACACAGTGGTCTCCATCATTCTTAAATGGAAGAAGTTTGGAACCACCAAGACTCTTCCTAGAGCTTGCCGCCCGGGCCAAACTGAGCAATCGGGGAAGAGGGGCCTTAGTCAGGGAGATGACCAAGAACCCGACAGAGCTCCAGAGTTCATCTGTGGAAATGGGAGAACCTTCCAGAAAGACAACCATCTCTGCAGCACTTCACCAATCAGGCCTTTATGGTAGTAGCCAGACGGAAGCCACTCCTCAGTAAAAGACACATGACAGCCTGCTGAGTTTGCCAAAAGGAACCTAAAGGACTCTCAGACCATGAGAAACAAGATTCTCTGGTCTGATGAATCCAAGATTGAACTCTTTGGCCTGAATGCCAAGTGTCAAGTCTGGAGGAAACCTGACACCATCCCTACTGTGAAGCATGGTGGTGGCAGCATCATGCTGTGGGGATGTTTTCAGCAGCAGGGACTGGGAGACTAGTCAGGATCGAGGGAAAGATGAACGGCGCAAAGTACAGAGAAATCCTTGATGAAAACCTGCTCCAGAGAGCTCAGGATCTCAGACTGGGGTGAAGGTTCACCTTCCAACAGGACAGCGACAGTAAGCACACAGCCAAGACAACGCAGGAGTGGCTTCGGGACAAGTCTCTGAATGTCCTTGAGAGGCCCAGCCAGAGCCCGGACTTGAACATCTCTGGAGAGACTTGATAATAGCTGTGCAACAACACTCCCCATCCAACCTGACAGAGCTTGAGAGGATCTGCAGAAAAGAATGGGAGAAACTACCCAAATACAGGTGTGCCAAGCTTGTAGCGTCATACCCAAGAAGATTTGAGTCTGTAAACGCTGCCAAAGGTGTTTCAACAAAGTACTGAGTAAAGGGTCTGAATACTTATGTAAATGTGATATTTAAGTTTGATATTCTTTAGACATTTGCACCAACAAATTATCTAAAAAGCTGTTTTTGCTTTGTCATTATGGGGTATTTTGTGTAGATTGATGAGGAGGAAAAAAAACAATTTGATCCACTTTAGAATAAGGCTGTAATGTAACAAAATGTGGAAAAAGGGAGCTGAATACTTTCCGGGTGCACTGTATGTTATAATGCATGTATGTCACTAGTGGTGAACTTGGGTAGTGCAGCAGAACACAACACAACACAAGGCCTACGGGTTCCGTTTTCACTCTACAGGGTGGCCCTAACACTTTCTGGTTAGGAGGACTGAAGGGGTGGGTGTTTGTTGTGCCAAAATCAAAGAAGAGGAACAGGTGCCATGATTGGCGTTCATAAAACAACCTTTGTTTTTGTGAGTGTTTTGTTTCGTCCGAGAGTGTGAAGGATTGCAACTCAAATGGCATCCTATTCTCTACTAGGGCTCCAGTCAAAAGTAGTGCACTAGATTGGGAATAGGGTGCCATTTGGGAACACACTACATGTGTCATGCAACCACTCTAACAACAAGATACTTGTCTCAGAACCCAGGTCAAAGCAAGGTACAATGCAGCAGGTTATATGTTGTTTTGGTCACCACGCCAACTGCTTGCATTGCTTTATAGCTTTAAGGATTCACGAGCACCTGCAAAACTGCATCCAACTGATTTGATTATCAAGCTTGCAAACACAGACACACACTGAACACAACACCATAATTACAACATTCTGGCACAAATCACTGAAACTTCATAATGAGCTTCGCTCCGGCAAGCCAAACCGCCTAAACACCCCCCACTAAACACAAACACACACCTACCCATCCATCCTGCATTTTTAATCAGCCTGGCTTTGACTGGGGGACTGAGGGGAGGTGTTTGTGTGTTTGTGTGTGTGTGTGTGTGTGTGTGTGTGTGTGTGTGTGTGTGTGTGTGTGTGTGTGTGTGTGTGTGTGTGTGTGTGTGTGTGTGTGAAGTACTGAGGCAAGGTTTGTGTGAATGCACAGAACGTTTTCTGTTCATTAAAAATGAAGTAGAGGCAGAACAGGTGCAGGCAGGGACCTGGTGGCACAGCCCTGGACCGCTACTGTTGTCTAATGAGCTACTGCTGAATTGGTAGAGGGGGATGCAGATTGAAGTGATTCGATGAGAGAGACCTAAGGATAGGACAGCTGTGCGTGCATTTTGGTGCCATTACACACTCTCCTAACAATAATGAGTGTTATCCTCTCCCACAGGTGGGTCTCATTATCAGTCTATCTATTCTAGGTCATCATCAAAGATAGAAAACACCATAGGACTCTGGTCAGAAGTAGTACACTGTGAAGGGAGTAGGGTGCCATTTGGGACACAGTCACTGATCAAGGCTGATCAGACTGATTCCAAAGTGTGACTTCACAATGTGACATTAATAGGGGGAAGTTAGTTGAGCATAAAATTGTATTCAGTCAGAGACTAAATCAGATAAATTATGCATAACGTGCAGACCCACTGCAATTTCAACAAAGCAGGTTTAACCATGCAGTTCCAACCATGCCATCCAATTTCCTATTATTACAAGGATGGATGAGATGGTGGCTTGACCTGTGAGCTGCTGCACAATGACAGAGGTAGCGTCCCAAATAGTACCCTATTGTCTATATGGAGCTATGGGCCCTGGTCCAAAGTATTGCACTAAATAGGGAACAGGGTGCCATTTGAGATGTAGCCAGACTCATCGGATGTTCCTATCTGAGTTTGATCCAGGTTGATAGACTAAAATCAGCCGTCATAGCTCATCAGCCATATCATCGGCCCTATAATGGAGTTGCATTAAACATCTTAAGATATTAACATTTTGACCAGTTTGTGTGACTGTGAAACCTGGGTAGTAAAGGAGAGTTGGAGACATCAACAGCCTGTTTCGGTGTCCCTTTGAGCTGCAGTAACAGAGTTCAAATTGAACATGGATTTCTAATTGACTGTCTCATCATCATAATGGTCATTTGAAAAGGAGGCCAGGGGATACAGCATATTGACTCAACTTTGAATCACGCTAGGGTACAGAAGACACTACACCAGGAATATAGAGATACTGTTGTATAGAAGGAGAAGTTAAGAATAATATTCAAGGATGAATGAAGTCTATTTAGAGATGGGAGATGAGATGTTGTTCTTTAAATTATAAATCACTCACATCGTCAAATCAAGACATGAAATTAAATTGTAAGGCTTGTGTGCCAACAGTTTCAGTCAAAGGGTGGTCTTCTCAATGGGACTCGTGACACTGTAAGGCCTTTATACCACAATGGCTTCCTCCAGAAGCCAATCAACATTATTGTGTTTTCATTTGTTTTGGGATTTCCAGCCTGGGTGCATTAGTAGAATGAAGAATTGTCCAGTGCACCTGTCTGTCAGATTAAAGGATTGGATGTATTAAATGTAGTTGTTGACAGTAATTGTTACTTCTAATCTCCTTGTCTTTTCAATGACGGGGATTGGATTGATTGAAGTGTGGAGTGGTGATGGCTATTTTTAATCGAATACGAAACAGCCATCATCCACACTCTATCCAATGCATACTGTACCGTGGGTCTTTTACTTGAAAGAGGAGGAGAATACATATAGAATATTCATGTATAAATATGTTTATGTTTGTGTGGGTATGTACAGTGTGTGTATATTTGTGTGCATGTTTTTTCACGTTCTGCCTCTTTAATTATTGTTTTTTTTTCCATTGTTGCATTAAAATTCAACATTCTTCCCCTCAAAGGACTCAGTGAGTCAACACCAATTTTAGTAATTTGGCTTGTTAGATAGCATCATGGGCGACCCTTCATAGATTAACCAAATCATTTCCTGAAAAATACCCTTTGAACTCATTTTCTGGTTTTGTTAGCATTTTTTTGTATTTTATTTCTCTTCAAAGACATCATGGGAAACAACAATAGTGATTCAAATATAATACAATATATTCGGAGTAAACCAATATATTGCAGCAGAGAATACACATTACTCTGGAGCCTCTATGAAACCAAATACATCCTCTGACCATTTGGTTATTGGGGTTGATGTAATGAACCAATGTATCATGCAGCTCAGGTCAAGGTTCATAGGACTAAAATCATTAGTATTCTGATTATCTCATCAGCTGCATGGAGATTCAGACTAATGTTTAATTTGAGGACTGAGGAGAGTGTATAACTCTCAAATGATACTGTATCATTATTCATATGGATAATAAGGAAGGTATTGATGAATCCATAATCTCTCCCAGTAATGATACTAAAAGTACAGGTAACTGCCAAAATAACAGAAACACCAACATGAAGTGTCTTAACAGGGAGTTGGACCACCAGGAGCCAGAACAGCTTCAATGTGCCTTGTCATAGATTCTACAAGTGTCTGGAACTCAATTAGAGGGATGCAACACCATTCTTCCACGGGAAATTCCATAATATGGTGTTTTGTTAATGGATGTGGGAAACGCTGTCACAGGCGCCAAAATCTCCAATAAGTGTTGAATTAGACTGAGATGTGGTGACTGAGACGGCCATGGCATGTGGTTTACATTGGTTTTATGAGCATGAAAACATTCAGTGACCACTCGTGCCCTGTGAATGAGAGCATGATCATCCTATGGGGGCATAGCCATGGTAGCCAAAATAATGGTCTGCCCAGCATTTTTATACATGACCCTAATCATAATGGGATGTTAATTGCTTAATTAACTCAGAAACCACACCTGTGTGGAAGCACCTGCTTTCAATATACTTTGTATCCCTCATTTAAGTGTTTCCATTATTTTGGCAGCTACCTGTATGTTATAATGAACAAACAAAACAAAAGGAAAACGCACATCAACCCTCCCCTTGACATCTACTCACTAGATGGGCTCATACAAATCCCTGGGTATCTGTCTGGACATGGCACTATCATTCCACACACACACATCAAAAGTCTTTCAAGCAAAGGTCAAGTCCAGAATAGGCTTTCCCTACCGGAACAAATCTTCATTCACACACTCTGCTAAACACATCCTGTTCCAAATGACAATACTACCCATCTTGGATTATGGAGATGTCATCTACAGCACGGCCCAAAGTCCGCCCTCAACAAACTGGATGTACTTTACCACTCCACCATACACTTTACTACTCTACCCCCCCCCCCCTCCATCCTCCATCCTCCTACAGAGAGTGGTGGGGGAATAGTCATCAACTTCCCTCTGAAACGAGTTACTTTCAGGCCCATTTCAAAGGACTTCTGTTGCTATGGCTGTGCACTGACATCAAAGAGGTTGCTATTGGCGATCCCCATGGAGTTCTGTGATGCACTGCCTCTGATGTTTCTTCTGTCAACATCACCAGAGACCTATCAGCACTTTTTCCCCCTTAAATACACACACACCATGCACCCCCCTACAAACACACACACACAACATTCCCCCACAAACACAAACAAACCATCACACACACACCCACACCTCCCTCCGGGATGGTAACCACAAAGATATTCCATGTCACCTCTGACATCATACACAGTAATCAAAGTCTTCAGAGAGAAAAATACATAAACTCCTTCGTTCAGGGCATGCAGGCAGAGCTGTGGTCTCTGTTTGTGCCTCATCTGGGGTTTGATTTCAAACTGAGGAAAAGACAAATCTTAACTCTACTGGACGGCAAACCCACTGAGAAGAGCTGAGCTTTTTTTCCCTGAAAAGTTTTTTTATTTTATTTTCAACAAAAAAGGAGTGGGTGGGGGATGGTTGCGATGTGTGCAGAGTTGTGTACAGATTCCATCTGTGTGTGTGTGTGTGCCACTGCCTGTGTAAAGACACAGCAGCACCCATCCAGGCCCATCATAATAATCCCACTGTAATTCATACTTAATCTTCATGCCCACAATTTCATTATTTCTACAATAAAGTTCCAGAGGACATATATCTAAACTTAATCCTGCTTCGCATATGCCTCTATGTGTGTGTGTGTGTATGTCTATGTGTGTGTGTGTGTGTGTATGTCTATGTGTGTGTGTGTGTGTGTATGTCTATGTGTGTGTGTGTGTGTGTATGTCTATATGTGTGTGTGTGTGTGTGTGTGTGTGTGTGTGTGTGTGTGTCTATGTGTGTGTGTGTGTGTATATGTCTATGTGTGTCTATGCGTATGTGTGTATGTCTATGTGTGTGTGTGTGTGTGTGTGTGTGTGTGTGTGTGTGTGTGTGTGTGTGTGTGTGTGTGTGTGTCTATACGCGCGTGTGTGTATGTCTATACGCGCGTGTGTGTATGCCTATACGCGCGTGTGTGTATGCCTATACGCGCGTGTGTGTATGCCTATACGCGCGTGTGTGTATGCCTATACGCGCGTGTGTGTATGCCTATACGCGCGTGTGTGTATGCCTATACGCGCGTGTGTGTATGCCTATACGCGCGTGTGTGTATGCCTATACGCGTGTGTGTGTGTGTATGCCTATACGTGCGTGTGTGTATGCCTATACGCGCGTGTGTGTGTGTATGCCTATACGCGCGTGTGTGTGTGTGTATGCCTATACGCGCGCGTGTGTGTGTGTGTGTGTGTATGCCTATACGCGCGCGTGTGTGTGTATGTATGTCTATACGCGCGTGTGTGTGTATGTCTATACGCGCGTGTGTGTGTGTATGTCTATACGTGCGTGTGTGTGTATGTCTATACGCGCGTGTGTGTGTATGTCTATACGCGCGTGTGTGTATGTCTATACGCGCGTGTGTGTATGTCTATACGCGCGTGTGTGTATGTCTATACGCGCGTGTGTGTATGTCTATACGCGCGTGTGTGTATGTCTATACGCGCGTGTGTGTATGTCTATACGCGCGTGTGTGTGTGTCTATACGCGCGTGTGTGTATGTCTATACGCGCGTGTGTGTGTATGTCTATACGGGCGTGTGTGTATGTCTATACGCGCGTGTGTGTGTATGTCTATACGCGCGTGTGTGTGTGTGTCTATACGCGCGTGTGTGTGTGTGTGTCTATGCGCGCGTGTGTGTGTGTGTATGTCTATGCGCGTGTGTGTGTGTGTATGTCTATGCGCGTGCGTATGTCTATGCGCGTGCGTGTGTGTGTGCATGTCTATGCGCGCGCGTGTGTGTGTGTGTGTCTATGCGCGTGTGTGTGTCTATGCGCGTGTGTGTGTGTCTATGCGCGTGTGTGTGTGTATGTCTATGCGCGTGTGTGTGTGTATGTCTATGCGCGTGTGTGTGTGTATGTCTATGCGCGTGTGTGTGTGTGTGTGTGTGTGTATGTCTATGAGTGTATGTCTATGCGCGTGTGTGTGTGTGTGTATGTCTATATGTGTGTGTGTGTGTGTATGTCTATATGTGTGTGTGTGTGTGTGTGTGTGTGTGTGTGTGTGTGTGTGTGTGTGTGTGTGTGTGTGCGTGTGTGTGTGTGTGTGTGTGCGCGTGTGTCTATACGCGCGTGCGCGTGTGTCTATACGCGCGTGCGCGTGTGTCTATACGCGCGTGCGCGTGTGTCTATACGCGCGTGCGCGTATGCCTATACGCGCGTGTGTGTATGCCTATACGCGCGTGTGTGTATGCCTATACGCGCGTGTGTGTATGCCTATACGCGCGTGTGTGTATGCCTATACGCGCGTGTGTGTATGCCTATACGCGCGTGTGTGTATGCCTATACGCGCGTGTGTGTATGCCTATTCGCGCGTGTGTGTATGCCTATTCGCGCGTGTGTGTATGCCTATTCGCGCGTGTGTGTGTATGCCTATTCGCGCGCGTGTGTATGCCTATACGCGCGTGTGTGTATGCCTATACGCGTGTGTGTATGCCTATACGCGTGTGTGTATGCCTATACGCGCGTGTGTGTATGCCTATACGCGTGTGTGTGTGTGTATGCCTATACGTGCGTGTGTGTATGCCTATACGCGCGTGTGTGTGTGTATGCCTATACGCGCGCGCGTGTGTGTGTGTATGCCTATACGCGCGTGTGTGTGTGTGTGTGTGTGTGTGTGTGTGTGTGTGTGTGTGTGTGTGTGTGTATGCCTATACGCGCGCGTGTGTGTGTATGTCTATACGCGCGTGTGTGTGTATGTCTATACGCGCGTGTGTGTGTATGTCTATACGCGCGTGTGTGTGTATGTCTATACGCGCGTGTGTGTGTATGTCTATACGCGCGTGTGTGTATGTCTATACGCGCGTGTGTGTATGTCTATACGCGCGTGTGTGTATGTCTATACGCGCGTGTGTGTATGTCTATACGCGCGTGTGTGTATGTCTATACGCGCGTGTGTGTATGTCTATACGCGCGTGTGTGTATGTCTATACGCGCGTGTGTGTATGTCTATACGCGCGTGTGTGTATGTCTATACGCGCGTGTGTGTATGTCTATACGCGCGTGTGTGTATGTCTATACGCGCGTGTGTGTATGTCTATACGCGCGTGTGTGTGTGTGTCTATACGCGCGTGTGTGTGTGTCTATACGCGCGTGTGTGTATGTCTATACGCGCGTGTGTGTGTGTGTATGTCTATACGGGCGTGTGTGTATGTCTATACGCGCGCGTGTGTGTATGTCTATACGCGCGTGTGTGTGTGTGTATGTCTATACGGGCGTGTGTGTATGTCTATACGCGCGCGTGTGTGTGTGTATGTCTATACGCGCGTGTGTGTGTGTCTATACGCGCGTGTGTGTGTGTGTGTCTATGCGCGTGTGTGTGTGTCTATGCGCGCGTGTGTGTGTGTGTATGTCTATGCGCGTGTGTGTGTGTATGTCTATGCGCGTGTGTGTGTGTGTGTGTATGTCTATGCGCGTGTGTGTGTGTGTGTGTGTGTATGTCTATGCGTGTTTGTGTGTGTGTGTGTGTGTGTGTGTATGTCTATGCGCGTGTGTGTGTGTGTGTATGTCTATGCGCGTGTGTGTGTGTATATGTCTATGCGCGTGTGTGTGTGTGTATGTCTATGTGTGTGTGTGTGTATGTCTATGCGTATGTGTGTGTGTGTATGTCTATGCGTATGTGTGTGTGTGTGTGTGTGTATGTCTATGCGTGTGTGTGTGTATGTCTATGCGTGTGTGTGTGAATGTGTGTGTCTATGCGTGTGTGTGTATGTCTATGCGTGTGTGTGTGTGCACCCGGGACAGCAGGGAAGACGTACAACAATTTAGACACATTTACCTGCTTTACTGGGGTTGGGAACATTTCATAATTGCATCAGAAAGTGTTTAACAATTTGCATAACAATGAGATAGAAGCTTAGTTAGACATACTTGGGAAGTGGGGATTTGTCATTTCTGTGCGATAATAGATTTTAGCAGAGGGCTTTATTTAGAATGATTACAATATGACACTATTGACACAGTATGGCAGAATTATTTTGGACATGGAGGGGCTCGGCTATTTCCTTCATACAAAATAAGGATATTTATTATAGTATTTATTATAATATTTCCAAACATTTCAATCCAATAATCAACTCGGAAAAAAGCCTGTATTGTATGCTCCAATGAAGTCATACGATCCCTCAACCTAGATATGGGATCAACTAAAACTTCTCCTAACAGGATTCTCAAGGAATGTAATCATGAAATAGGCCTATAATGTTGGAACATAATACAACAGGCCTCTCATCCAAGTAATGCTGGTCATTTCCATGTAAAAGGACCAACGTGTAGTGCATAGGAGCATGTCAAATTGGATGCCAAATAAAAGCTAAGAGTCTTTCAAATTTTTTTTAGCATATATACATTTTTCAACCATTTTCCATCCTAAAAATTAGGAATAAGGAATTTCTTGTCAAACAAATGGAAAGGGGGTCTTAAAAAACAGATAAAGTCTTAAAAGGTATTAGAAATACATCAAAACAATAATACATCAAAACAATAACGTTCTTGCCTACTCCTGCTCCCTCCCTCCGGCCCTCGATGTCGCTGGTCTACTATCCACCGGTCCTGGCAACCCACATTGCGCACACCTGGCAACAATCATTGCGCACACCTGCTCATCATTTTATCCTTGATTACTCCTCCTTTATTTAGCCCTCAGTGGTCTTCAGTCAGTCACTAGGTGTTATTGCTTGCTCTCACGTTATGTACACGCCTCATGTTTGTTCACTTGCTTTGGTTCTTTATTAAAATCATCTTCTGTTTGCTGACGTATGCGTTACACCTGCCAACTAATATCAACACTTCTATTTTGTTTTTCTGCCTTCTGTAAACTTAAACATGGCCTTGTACCATGAAATCTTGTTAGCAAAAACCTAGATATCTTTAAGGTATTTTGTAATTTCTCTCCCTTGTGAGGAGGGAGAATAATACAAGTTGAGTGAAGGTAGACCTATCAATTAGTTAGGTAGACCTATCAAGGTAGACCTATCAATTAGTTAGTGTCTTTACTGATATACATTTTCTTCATAAATTATTAAGTGATTAAAACTAAATTATGTTACCAAATGGGTAACAGAATTTCGAAAAAATCTGTAACAGAATATCTGCAATTGAATTGGCTGCCATGGGAAATCATAGTTGTCACAAACCACCATTGGGTCACCTGCTACTGCCCTCTCTTCCACTGGCATACTGTTATGTTCAGCTGAACTGTTTTAGGGCCCTATAAAATCCGTGATACGGGGAAAGCAGACAGAATCCCAGAGTCCAGACAATAAAATGGAATTTAACAATAGTAAACATTGAACTTAGTAGGGAATCAACTAAATGTATTGAACATGTATTAATTTACCCAAGTTTATCATAAGACATTAACAGAATGCATCAGTGATTCTGTATTTCCTGCAACTTTCTGAAGAGGCAACGAGAATTTCCCGTCTTTGTGCGGAGCGCGCAGCTACCACATGGAGTAGCAGTTAGCGATGATACTAATAAAACATTTTCTGGTAGATGGAAAGGCTTTCCCAAAAACCTTCTCAATTAAATATAACTACAAAGTAACCTATGCTTGCCTGGCAGAATTATATTATGATTATTTGCTTTTGCAAACTCTACCATCACGTGTGTGC
Source organism: Salmo trutta (assembly GCF_901001165.1). NCBI lineage: Eukaryota > Metazoa > Chordata > Actinopteri > Salmoniformes > Salmonidae > Salmo > Salmo trutta. Next base: position 8,066,645 of record NC_042961.1, on the reverse strand, counting down.
TACAAGAAAACATCGCAAACAACAGCCTCTTGTTAGGTGCTCACTGGAGATAAAGGGTAACTACACTCAAAAAGATACATTTATCCACATTTTTCCAGACCTCAAAAGTAGTCCTCTGATGTGGTTTAAGCATGGATTTCGAACATCCAATGAAGTTGTTTTACTATTAAAAGTGTGTGATTTTGAGAGTGAAAACCTTAAAAACGGGGAAACAAACAAACCTGGAAAAACAAAATAGAAAAAATGTATTTTGGGAAACAACTGATTTTATAGGGCCCTACTGTTTTTTTATTTCTCTTTCTGTCATCTGGTGGTCAAAGCAAGAGTGTGAAAAGGCTGGACAACCCTAACCTCGCTCTTTTTTTCACTCTCCAATTTATGTCACCTCTCCCGGCTCTTACTGACACCTACCCATGAGCCCCCTCTCTTTCCATTTACTGTAACTAGCATCCTCACTCACTGAGCACCGATCTGGACTGACCATCTGATCTGATTCTCCGCACCTTAGCACACATGCACTCACTCCACACACGCACACATATACAGTACATTCATGCTACACACACACACACACACATCACAACTGCTGCTACCAGACTTTTATTATGATTGAAACAATTGCCCCCCAAACCCCCTTCCCCAAAACAGGTGTAAATATTGGACTATACATTTTGCCTTCCTGTATTATACTTATGGTAAATGTTTATTCTATTCTACTGTCATTGACTTTATGTTGGTATTCTTATCTTTTATTATTTCTTATTGTTGTTGCATTGTCCAGAAGGAAGCTGCAAGTAAGCATTTCATTGGACAGTGCATACCATGTGTATCCTGTACATACAACTAAATACACTTGAAACTTTGATTTCATCGCTCACAGATTCGTCATTTTTTTGGTCTAGCCTTGATTTCAACGTCTACAAACGTCTGGACCGGCCTTCATTTGGCCCAAACATAGACGTCCATGATTGTTTCAGATTTGGTCCGGTCCGGACCAAATCTGAACCAATCATAGATCTCGACATCACTCGTCCATATGTATATATTCATTCCTACTTAGATTTGTGTGTATTGGGTATATGTTGTGTAATTTGTTAGATATTACTTGTTAGATATTACTGCACTGTCAAATCTAGAAGCACAAGCATTTCGCTACACAGAGTAGATTAGAGTTCAGTACAGTAGATGGCTAGAATAGAGTAGATTATAGTTCAGTACAGTAGAATAGAGTAGATTATAGTTCAGCACACACTAGACTTGAGTACATTAAAATGTACTGTACTGAACTATACTCTACTGTACTGAACACTACTGTTCTGTGCTGTATTGTACTCTACTGGGCTGTACTGTGATGTCCAAACTTGTGAAACATAGATGTCTATGATTGGTTCAAATTTGGTCCGGTTCGGACCAACCAAATTTGGTCTGGTTTGCTGGTGGAGCTCATTAAAATAATGAGGATATTGCATAATTCTACCTTTGTGTACCTATTCAGGGTACATCACCATGAAGAGAATGACACTCATATCCATAATTATGCATTTCTGTGTAGTACAGATCAGGGAACCATGAAGAAATTCCGTTACCGCAATTCCATTACCGGGTGTAAATCCACTTCACTTACTGTAGTTCAATATCAAAAGAGATTTTTTCAAACTCAAGGTGTCATGTCATAGCTGACACCCCATTCTTTCTGCAGACATCTTTGAATCTTAATTCTGAGCATATATTTAACTGAGTTTTTTGGAAAACGTGGTCATATAAAAAACTGAGGGAGTTTTGACAGAAATTCTGTTACCAAACTTTGCATCTGCACAGTTCTTCCAGTAAAATGTGTTTTGTAACATTTTCTGTGTACATTGTTTAAAGTGTTCCTTGTGCATAGCGTTGTATGGTTTGTTATAACTTTGAAATCAATGTTTTTTGTTACATTTTAAGTGAGAAATCTGAGTCTCAACAAAATTCCATTACCGTGCAAATGCCCTGCTGTGATCTTTGGTAATCACTACTGGATGTAGGATTTCACACACACACACACACACACACACACACACACACACACACACACACACACACACAATATTCGTAAACAAAACAATATTTACATGCCCTTTAGGCTAAAATCAATCGCTACAGCCGGATTAATTTTAAAGCTAACTGCATTACCTCAGCAATCAATTATCAGAACTTGTATTATAATTGCATTGTGCCTATTCTGTTTGTAACAGATCATTTGCAAACACTAGGCTGAGTCATTAGCAGTAGGACAGCAGGCCAGAATGCATAAGGGGTGAATGTGGGGACGGATTTTTAAAGGGGAACAAATGTCATTCTAAATCATTGCAAATTTGCAATGTGCATAATTACTACTGCCAATAATATGCCAAAGAATGGTAAAGTATCAATAGGTAGGCCTATGGACAGTGAGTCTAGGTGGTAGAAAATATCCTGATATGATGCTTTCAAAACACGCTTTCAATCTTGTATTGGTGTGAAGATGGCAGGTACCTATGTAGTAGTGTAAATCACACATTATACATTGCATGAATGCACATGTAACTGCCAAAATAAAGGAAACACTTGATTAAATTAGGGAAACCAAGTATATTGAAAGCAGGTGCTTCCATACAGGTGTAGTTCCTGAGTTAATTAAGCAATTAACATCCCATCATGCCCAGTTGCCCATTATATTGGCTACCATGGCTTGAGGAAGAGATCTAAATGACTTTGAAAGAGGGGTCTCAAAGAAGCATATGGGGTTTAAAGGGTGTGTGTTTGTCTCAGTCACCAGATCTCAGCCCAACTGAACACTTATGGGAAATGCTGGACCGGTCCCTGAGACAGCGTTCTCTCCACCACCATCAACAAAACACCAAATTATAGAATTTATTGTGGAAGAATGGTGTTGCATCCCTCCAATAGATTTCCAGACACTTGTAGAATCTATGCCATGGCGCATTGAAGCAGTTCTGGGGCCTCGTGGTGGCCCAATGCCCTATTAAGACACTTTATGTTGGTGTTTCCTTTATTTTGTCAGTTACACAATTAAATGTAGGTTACCTTGCAGAGGTCCTTTGAGTGTTTACAAATGATGTATAATAATGATATGACTGCATACATAGGCAACCCTACATTCTCCAGTTCTCCAGAAAATGCAATAGATCAGTGCATCATGACCACAATGAGGCTGTACCCTAGGCTACACTCCTCTAGGGCATATCTGAGGTCAACATCTTAGGCTACATCTGAATGATTATGCCTAACAATTATTTTTAATTTTTTTTACACAAGATAATATTTACAATAAAAAAACACCATAACATCTGGCTACACAAACGCTTCAGATGTGTATCTTAAGCAATGACACCAAACCCTTGATATTAATTATCTGCCAAATAAAATCGGAGTAGCCTAGCAAACGCATCACAGTTATTAGGACCGTTTGCCAAGCGGAATCGTGCCGCTGGCTTCTGTTTCCCTATCAATATAGCTTACCGCATTACGGCAGATCTCTCAATCAACCAAAACAGCGACTTACGTCTCTGAAGCGATTCCAATGCTTGATCTTGCGGCTGTACTGTGAAATGGTGGACAGCCAATGCTCGTCTTCCATGAAATTCCCCGTTTTCTCCTCCTCTTTCCCGTTGTTAATTTCCGCTTGCAAGGTGAACCCCACCAGCATCATCACCGGGACGAAAAGGCACCACAATTCCGTCATTCCCACCATGGTGCGGTTAGAAAACGCGCGCGGCACTTCGTTCTAGCTTCTCTTCACGAGGAGAGAAGAACAGTAGGATGCGACCTGATTGCGCCTTCCTGCTGCTGGAAGAAAATGTTAAAAAAAGAGAGAGAGAGAGAGAGACTGGGGTGCCACTGGGCGCGTTCGAGCCGATCACTTTTGTCAAGTCTGGTCACCGCATTTCAAGGTGTGTTGCATTGTCCGACTTGCGCCTACATGTCCACTGCATGAATTTAACACAAACCTTGTAATCAAAGGTCATGAAGTTTTGACTGCAGTTGACTACCAGTTTCTGCAGTCGCTCTTCACCAACGTCATCACAGCCATCCCCTGCATTGTGGCTCTATTGTTAACATATCATTAGGGTTTTGTTTGTTTGACCTAAACAAATGTCACAAAGAGATGACTGAAGACTGAATCAGGAACCAACTTTGCTGCTATTCATACAGTTGATACAAATGAATGTGATATTTAAGGTTAATCTCACTAATTGATTATATAATGTACACACATCCCACTGGGCACAAACGTCAATTCAATGTCTATTCCACATTGGTTCAAAGTAATTTAATTGAAATGATGTAGAAACAACGTTGATTCAACCAGTGTGTGCCCAGTGGGATATGATTTCAGTTTGTGAGTGTGTGATATGGGGGTTGGAGACATGTTTATTTTGACATTATAAACAATGGAAACACTGTCATGTTGATCTGAGCCTTGCTGTTGGAAAACCACATAAGTGTCCGACTTTAGGCTGTGGCATATGCACCTCCCCCAACTTCACTCCTTGACTTTCATCTACAGTAAATTGCTTTAGCTTTACCACTGAAACGCATCCACTGTCATGTGTTATGAAATGTGTAGCACCTGCCCGTGCCATTACACATCAAAGGGAAATTCATATCTACAGTGGGCATCATAAGTGGGCTATTCACCCCCATTGGATTCTTTCAAATATTGTTTCAAACGAAAGGAAACTTCTTGGCAGGAAAAAACATAATTTGCATTAATGTGGGTTTTCTCAGAGCCAATTATCTCAGAATCATATTTTAACAAATAGAACCTTATAGTCCCACACTCTCGATGTAACAAAGACCATCCCACTGGGCACAGACGTCAATTCAATGTCTATTCCATGTTGGTTCAACGTTATTTCATTGAAATGACGTGGAAACAACGTTGATTCAACCAGTGTGGACACAGTGGGACGAGTGTGGCAATAATGCACTGCTGGGAATCGCCTATCACTTAATATCACTCTCCTACCTATTACAGTTCTGCCTAAATAAATTCCTCTATCACTTTCCTACCTGCCTATTGCTGTCCTAGGTGGGATAAGCCAGCCCCAAGGGGAATTCTGCTTTAGACACTCTGTAATTGAAATACTGTATTAACTGATCCCATCTTTACTATTCCTCAGCTGAAAATAAACATTTTGCGCTCCTTTCTCTAAAGCCAGTATGTGAAGGGGATAATCTGACCTCTCCACAGAAAGCAATCAGTGTGCCAGCAAAGGAGAGCGAGGGGGTAGAATTTATTTTTTGGATTGAAAACGCACACATGAATACACAGAGCTAAATTGAATTCAGATGGGAAATGGGACTGACTAGTACATCTATCACACGTCTTTATTGTGAAGACTGTGCATGTCTCGCATTCATCACGACCCGTGCTTATGTACGAAGTGATATCAACACTATACTGCAAACGACCATAGCAACAGTACCTCAACTATACAGTATGTAAATGATGCATCTACTGGTGTTAAGGTTGCCTACACAAGTGTTAAGGATGCTAGACCAACAAGACTAACTTGGTGAGGTGTAACTAGGGTTGCAAAATTCTGGTAACTTTCAATAAATTCCCAGAAATCCTGGTTGGAGGTCTTCGGGTTTCCTGCTTATTCCAGGAATCCTCCAACCGATATTTCGGGAAAACCAGGGAATTTATTGAAAGTTCCAAGAATTTTGCAACCCTAGGTGTAACATTGACACAGTGGAAATTCTGTCCAGACCACAATACAACTGACCCAGAAAAGGCATTTCTGGATCTGGGGCTACAGCAGTAAGTCTAGGTTTTAAGAAAGCATCTAATGCACTTACCCAGCAACTATATAACCATAGAATTTAAGGATTCTCTAAATTTCATCCACCAGCCACCCCATTGCATGGTCCTTGTACCCAACACACATGTTTGGATAATGGGCCTAGTCTGCTATTACCCCTGCACTCAAGGAGCAGAAGTGGGGGGAAAGACTGCAATGTCACTGCATGGGAAATTGTGCATGAATATGACACATGAGCCTCAGCCTCTGGACTGATTGAGCCTCAGCCTCTGGACTGATTGGATGTGACAGGCAGAGCCCTTACAAAAAAAACACATGTCAAATTTACATTTTCACATGTGAAATAGCTGTTCTCACATGTTGAGCTTACATTTCACATGTGAAACCGTATTTTCACATGTATATAATTTCAGGTCACACGTTAACACCATCTTTTCACATGTGAGGAGAATAACATGTTTTCACCTAGTGTGAATTGCAGTTTGACATGTGTAAAACAATCTTGTGTAAAAATCTAATTTGCAGTTTCTTATGTAAAAAACTTTCACATGTGGAATTGCATTTTCACATAAGAAACTTAAAATTAGATTTTTTTACACATGATTGTTTTTCACATGTGAACTTGCAATTCCATATGGGAAAGTGAGATTTTCACATGTAAAGGTTTTTCACATATGAAACAGCGCATTTGATTGTTTAACTTCCAATTCCACATGTGAAAGTAAAAATCATATTTGCAGTTTCACATGTAAGAAAACTCGCTGTCCTCAGATAAAAGCCAGTAAATGAGGCTGAATTAACTGTTTTGCTGCCAGACAAGGCGCCGCTGATAGCCAGGTGTAGCAATGGGAAGGTGTTGGGACTGCTGATGGGACTCTGCTGTTATGTAGGCCCTAACAGTTTGTGGGCACCATTTGTCACCGTTATAGTGCAATGAAGGTATTGTTTAGTGTTGTGTTGTATTGTGGTTTTGTTGGCATGCATAAACATTTATTTTTATTTTTTGCCCCACCAAGATTTACATTCTAAAGTTGCCACTGAGCATTTGTTATGTTACCCTGACCTTTGCTTTCACTTCCTTCTTTCCAGCAAGTTTTGGCTCATTAATTCCAGCAACATAGCACCCTGCATCCCACTACTGATTTGCCTCTAAAGCTAAACAGGGTTGATCCTGGTCGGTCCCTGGATAGGAGACTAGACGGAATTTGTGAAAAATAAATGTTTGGGGAAAAAGTTCCATATGTGGGAATTTTCTTTTTCACATGATGGAAAAACTTTTCAAATGTACATTTTACTCTGGGTTTCCTCAGGTCCCATTGTTTCTCAAGAAAAGATAGAGAAACTGATGGTGGCGGTGGAATGCCTGCCTCCAGGGTGAGGAGATGTGAGATCAGGTTTACCCTCCTTACAGCAGCTGGGAATAAATATTGTCTCTCAATGGCAGCGATCATGATGACAATCCGTATCATTCCAGTTACCTCAGGTCTCATTCTTTCTCAATGGAAGGGAGAGAAACTGGAATTCTGCTCGGTTTCAGGGAGGAGAAATGTTAGATCCGAAGATCCAATGTCCTGGATGTACTTCATGACGAACAAGAGCTACCATATGCCTGCTATGAGAATATGAGTTGTGGTTCGCTATTATCGGTACAGAAATGGTAGCTATGGGCCACTAATGGAGTCAGTGTAGGATGTAGGTTCATTGCTCCCCCAAGGGTAAGGATGTGATCTCTAATTATATAGCTTCTGCATCACACGGATGAGGTGTTATGACATCATTTCATTATTGGAAGGCCGTCCAGCGAAAAGCAGAATAAACAAAGTCCACCAACAATTTAAGAAGACAAATTGGTTGCCACATGATGGCAAAATAAAAACAATACAAACAATTATTAAGTGGCTTGCTACCTATGACTTCACGTCCTGGTCTAAAATAGCATTAAAAGTAATGTAAAGGTATGGGATCCATCTGATGAATAAGCTCGAATAACATTAATTGGGGAGGACGGTTTCGTGGTAATGGCTGGAGCGGAATAGGTGGGATCGTATCAAATACATGGAAACCATGTGTTTGATGCCATTCTATTCGCTCCGTTCCAGCCATTATTATGAGCCATCCTCCCCCTCAGCAGCCTCCACTGCTCCAAAATTAGTGCACTATAAAGGGAATACGGTGCTATTTCAGACACATACTATTTCTTAAATAATATATAGGTGGTGCTAAAGAGAGAGATGGCATCATGAAACAGCTTGTGCTGTTCGAAGGGAGAGAGAAGTCAAGGTAAGGCTAGCTACTTAGAAATGTTGATCCTCATCTTTTTCTTTCTTGTCTTTGGCCTTGATGTCATGCTGCTAGCAGGGATCGCTACATAGGTAACAGCACAGTAGGGGGTCCTCCCCTCTCCTCTTCCTCCTCCCCCCTCTCTCATGGAACACCTAGCTTTTTCACTTAATGGAGTCTGTGAAGGAAGAAACCACAAGGAAAAAGTGAAAAGCAAGTGAGGTCCAAAAAAACGATTTTCACAAAGTCCAATTAATATATTGTGTTAGATGTTTCATGATTGTTGTATCTAAAACAAAGGCATTATCGCTGGGATATGAGGTAGTAACAGGGCCTAGCCCTCGTTAAAAGTGTTTTTAAAATGCACAACGTGATTGTTAGGTGTTAACTCTGTGTTAATAGATGCTTAAAATTACTAAAAGACAAAAAAGTGATTGTGATTGTATTGAATTGTCTTTGAGAAAATAAAGATATACATGGTTTTGAAAAGGTAGTGGTAATATTTCATTCAGTACAAGAAATTTGGGATTCACAGGATGACAGAAAGTACACAAGATCAGTTGGATAACAAACCAAGCACTCTCATGATGGAACTATCTTCTTTTATGTGCGATCAGTGAAAGCAGTACCATGTTTATCTCTCGATACCAGGATGACGCAAGTGAAGTTTAGTCTAGTGCTGTAAGTTATATTTGAATGCAGCAGGTAATCATTCTTCATTACTTAATGCATTTCGTTAGAATATAAATATAAATATATTTTAAATATATATACACTACCAGTCAAAAGTTTGGACACACAAGGGTTTTTCTTTACTTTTACTATTTTCTTTATTATAGAATAATAGTGAAGACATCAAAACTATGAAATAACACATACGGAATCATGTAGTAACCAAAAAAGTGTTCAACAAATCAAAATATATTTTATATTTGAGATTCTTCCAAGTAGCCACCCTTGGCCTTCATGTAAGCTTTGCACATTCTTGGCATTCTCTTAACCAGCTTCACCTGGAATGCTTTTCCAACAGTCTTGAAGGAGTTCTCACATATGCTGAGCACTTGTTGGCTGCATTTCCTTCACTCTGCCGGTCCAACTCATCCCAAACCATCTCAAGCGTCATGCCATCACTGTAAATAAGAATTTCTTCTTCACTGACTTGCCTAGTTAAATTAAGGTTAAAAAAAATGTGGGTTGAGGTCGGGTGATTGTGGAGGCCAGGCCATCTGATGCAGCACTCCATCTCTCTCCTTCTTGGTCAAATAGCCCTTCCAGAGCCTGGATGTATGTTGGGTCATTGTCCTGTTGAAAAACAAATGACAGTCCCACTAAGCGCCAACCAGATGGGATGGCGTATTTCTGCAGAATGCTGTGGTAGCCATGCTGGTTAAGTGTGCCTTGAATTCAAAATAAATCACATACAGTGTCACAAGCAAAGCACCCCCACACCATCACACCTCCTCCTCCATGTTTTACGGTGGTAAATATACATACGGAGATCATCCGTTTTCCTACTCTGCGTCTCACAAAGACAGCGGTTGGAACCAATCTCACATTTGGACTCATCAGACCAAAGGACAGATTTCCACCAGTGTAATGTCCATTGCTCATGTTTCTTGGCCCAAGCAAGTCTCTTCTTCTTATTGGTGTCCTTTAGTAGTGGTTTCTTTGCAGCAATTCGAACATGAAGGCCTGATTCACACAGTCTCCTCTGAAATGTTGAGATGTGTCGTTACTTGAACTCCGTGAAGAATTTATTTGGGCTGCAATTTCTGAGGCTGGTAACTCTAATGAACTTATCCTCTGCAGCAGAGGTAACTCTGGGTCTTTCTTTCCTGTGGCGATCCTCATGAGAGCCAATTTCATCATAGCGCTTGATGGTTTTTGTGACTGCACTTGAAATTTCCCGTATTGACTGACCTTCATGTCTTAAAGTAATGATGGACTGTTGTTTCTCTTTGCTTATTTGAGCTGTTCTTGCCATAATATGGACTTGGTCTTTTACCAAATATTCTGTATACCACCCTACCTTGTCACAACACAACTGACTGACTCAAACGCATTAAGAAGGAATGAAATTCCACAAATGAACTTTTAAGAAGGCACACCTGTTAATTGAAATGCATTCCAGGTGACTACCTGAAGCTGGTTGAGAGAATGCCAAGAGTGTGCAAAGCTGTCATCAAGGCAAAGGGTGGCTACTTTGAAGAATCTCAAATATAAAATATATTTTGATTTCTTTAACAGTTTTTTGTTTACTACATGATTCCATATGTGTTATTTTATAGTTTAAATAGTAGAAATAAATAAAAACCTGTAATTAGTAGGTGAGTTCAAACTTTTGACTGCTACTCTGTATATATATATACAGTAGAAGTTGGAAGTTTACATACACTTAGGTTGGAGTCATTAAAACTCGTTTTTCAACCACTCCACACATTTTTTGTGAACAAACTATAGTTTTAGCAAGTCGGTTAGGACATCTACTTTGAGCATGACACAAGTAATTTTTCCAACAATTGTTTACAGACAGATTATTTCACTTATAATTCACTGTATCACAATTCCAGTGGGTCAGAAGTTTACATTCACTAAGTTGACTGTGCCTTTAAACAGCTTGAAAAATTCCAGAAAATGATGTCATGGCTTTTGAAGCTTCTGATAGGCTAATTGACATCATTTGTGTCAATTGGAGGTGAACCTGTGGATGTATTTCAAGGCCTACCTTCAAACTCAGTGCCTCTTTGCTTGACATCATGGGAAAATCAAAAGAAATCAGCCAAGACCTCAGAAAAAGAATTGTAGACCTCCACAAGTCTGGTTCATCCTTGGGAGCAATTTCCAATCGCCTGAAGGTACCACGTTCATCTGTATAAACAATAGTACGCAAGTATAAACACCATGGGACCACGCAGCCATCATACTGCTCAGGAAGGAGACACATTCTGTCTCCTAGAGATGAACGTACTTTAGTGTGAAAAGTGAAAATCAAATCAAATCAAATTTATTTGTCACATACACGTGCTTAGCAGGTGTTAATGCAAGTGTAGCGAAATGCTTGTGCTTCTAGTTCCGACTATGCAGTAATATCTAACAAGTAATATAACCTAATAATTTCACAACAACTACCTTATACACACAAGTGTAAAGGAATGAATACTAATATGTACATAAAAATATATAAATGAGTGAGGTCCGAACGGCATAGCTGGAGTAGATGGCATAGAGTACAGTATATACATATGAGATGAGCAATGCAGGGTATGAAAACATTATATGAAGTGACATTGTTTAAAGTGGCTAGTGATACATTACATCAAGATGGCAAGATGCAGTAGATGGTATAGCGTACAGTATATACATAAGAGATGAGTAATGTTGGGTAAGTAAACATTATATACTGCTCAAAAAAATAAAGGGAACACTTAAACAACACAATGTAACTCCAAGTCAATCACACTTCTGTGAAATCAAACTGTCCACTTAGGAAGCAACACTGATTGACAATACATTTCACATGCTGTTGTGCAAATGGAATAGACAACAGGTGGAAATTATAGGCAATTAGCAAGACACCCCCAATAAAGGAGTGGTTCTGCAGGTGGTGACCACAGACCACTTCTCAGTTCCTATGCTTCCTGGCTGATGTTTTGGTCACTTTTGAATGCTGGCGGTGCTTTCACTCTAGTGGTAGCACGAGATGGAGTCTACAACCCACACAAGTGGCTCAGGTAGTGCAGCTCATCCAGGATGGCACATCAATGCGAGCTGTGGCAAGAAGGTTTGCTGTGTCTGTCAGCGTAGTGTCCAGAGCATGGAGGTGCTACCAGGAGACAGGCCAGTACATCAGGAGACGTGGAGGAGGCCGTAGGAGGGCAACAACCCAGCAGCAGGACCGCTACCTCCGCCTTTGTGCAAGGAGGAGCAGGAGGAGCACTGCCAGAGCCCTGCAAAATGACCTCCAGCAGGCCACAAATGTGCATATGTCTGCTCAAACGGTCAGAAACAGACTCCATGAGGGTGGTATGAGAGCCCGACGTCCACAGGTGGGGGTTGTGCTTACAGCCCAACACCGTGCAGGACGTTTGGCATTTGCCAGAGAACACCAAGATTAGCAAATTCGCCACTGGCGCCCTGTGCTCTTTACAGATGAAAGCAGGTTCACACTGAGCACATGTGACAGACGTGACAGAGTCTGGAGACACCGTGGAGAATGTTCTGCTGCCTGCAACATACTCCAGCATGACTGGTTTGGTGGTGGGTCAGTCATGGTGTGGGGTGGCATTTCTTTGGTGGGCCGCACAGCCCTCCATGTGCTCGCCAGAGGTAGCCTGACTGCCATTAGGTACCGAGATGAGATCCTCAGACCCCTTATGAGACCATATGCTGGTGCTGTTGGCCCTGGGTTCCTCCTAATGCAAGACAATGCTAGACCTCATGTGGCTGGAGTGTGTCAGCAGTTCCTGCAAGAGGAAGGCATTGATGCTATGGACTGGCCCGCCCGTTCCCCAGACCTGAATCCAATTGAGCACATCTGGGACATCATGTCTCGCCCCATCCACCAACGCCACGTTGCGCCACAGACTGTCCAGGAGTTGGCGGATGCTTTAGTCCAGGTCTGGGAGGAGATCCCTCAGGAGACCATCCGCCACCTCATCAGGAGCATGCCCAGGCGTTGTAGGGAGGTCATACAGGCACGTGGAGGCCACACACACTACTGAGCCTCATTTTGACTTGTTTTAAGGACATTACATCAAAGTTGGATCAACCTGTAGTGTGGTTTTCCACTTTAATTTTGAGTGTGACTCCAAATCCAGACCTCCATGGGTTGATAAATTGGATTTCCATTGATTATTTTTGTGTGATTAAAGAAAAAAGTATTTAATAAGATTATTTCATTCATTCAGATCTAGGATGTGTTATTTTAGTGTTCCCTTTATTTTTTTGAGCAGCGTATAATATAAAGTGGCTAGTGATAAATTGAATACATCAATTTTACCATAATTAAAGTGGGTGGAGTTGAGTCAGTATGTTGGCAGCAGCCACTCAATGTTAGTGATGGCTGTTTAACAGTCTGATGGTCTTGAGATAGAAGCTGTTTTTCAGTCTCTCGGTCCCTGCTTTGATGCACCTGTACTGACCTCGCCTTCTGGATGATAGCGGGGTGAACAGGCAGTGGCTCGGGTGGTTGTTGTCCTTGATGATCTTTTTGGCCTTCCTGTGACATCGGGTGGTGTAAGTGTCCTGGAGGGCAGGTAGTTTGCACCCGATGATACGTTGTGCAGACCTCACTACCCTCTGGAGAGCCTTCCGGTTATGGGCGGAGCAGCTGCCGTACCAGGCGGTGATACAGCCCGACAGGATGCCATCGATTGTGCATCTGTAAAATTTTGAGTGTTTTTGGTGACAAGCTGAATTTCTTCAGCCTCCTGAGGTTGAAGAGGCGCTGCTGCGCCTTCTTCACCACGCTGTCTGTGTGGGTGGACCATTTCAGTTTGTCCATGATGTGTACGCCGAGGAACTTAAAACTCTCCACCTTCTCCACTACTGTCCTGTCAATGTAGATAGGGGGCTGCTCCCTCTGCTGTTTCCTGAAGTCCACGATCATCTCCTTTGTTTTGTTGACATTGAGCAAATTGGAGTGGGTCTAGGGTGTCAGGTAGGGTGGAGGTGATATGGTCCTTGACTAGTCTCTCAAAGCACTTCATGATGACGGAAGTGAGTGCTACAGGGTGGTAGTCATTTAGCTCAGTTACCTTAGCTTTCTTGGGAACAGGAACAATGGTGGCCCTCTTGAAGCATGTGGGGACAGCAGACTGGGATAAGGATTGATTGAATATGTCTGTAAACACACCAGACATTTGGTCTGCGCATGCTCTGAGGACGTGGCCAGTAATGCTGTCTAGGCCTGCAGCCTTGTGAGGGTTAACACGTTTAAATGTTTTACTCACGTTGGCTACAGTGATGAAGAGCCCGCAGGTTTGGTAGTGGGCCGTGTCAGTGGCACTGTATTGTCCATAAAGCGAGCAAAAAAGTTGTTTAGTCTGTCTGGGAGCAAGGCATCGTGATCCGCGACGGGGCTGGTTTTTCTTTTGTAGTCTGTGATAGACTGTAGACCCTGCCGCATACCTCTCATGTCTGAGCCGTTGAATTGCGACTCCACTTTGTCTCTATACTGACGCTTAGCTTGTTTGATTGCCTTGTGGAGGGAATAGCTACACTGTTTGTATTCGGTCATGTTTCCGGTCACCTTGCCCTGATTAAAAGCAGTGGTTCGCGCGTTCAGTTTTGCGCGAATGCTGCCATCAATCCACAGTTTCTGGTAGGGGAATGTTTTAATAGACGCTGTGGGTACAACATCACCGATGCACTTGTTAATGAACTCGCACACCGAATCAGCGTATTCGTCAATGTTGTTGTTCGACGCAATGCGGAACATATCCCAGTCCACGTGATCGAAGCAATCTTGAAGCGTGGAATCCGATTGATCGGACCAGTGTTGAACAGACCTGAGGGCGGGAGCTTCCTGTTTTAGTTTCTGCCTATAGGCTGGGAGCAACAAAAGGTAGTCGTGGTCAGCTTTTCCGAAGGGAGTGCGGGGGAGGGCTTTATATGCGTTGCGGAAGTTAGAATAACAATGATCCAGGGTTTTGCTACCCCTGGTAGCACAATTGATATGCTGATAGAATTTGGGGAGCCTTGTTTTCAGATTAGCCTTGTTAAAATCCCCGGCTACAATAAATGCAGCCTCAGGATATGTGGTTTCCAGTTTACATAGAGTTGAATGAAGTTCTTTCTGGGCCGTCGATGTGTCTGCTTGGAGGGGGGATATACACGACTGTGATTATAATCAAAGAGAATTCTCTTGGTAGATAATGCGGTCGGCATTTGATAGTGAGGAATTCTAAGTCAGGTGAACAAAAGGACTTGAGTTCATGTATATTGTTATGATCACACCACGTCTCGTTAATCATAAGGCATACACCCCCGCCCTTCTTCTTACCAGAGAGATGCTTGTTTCTGTCGGCGCGATGCGTGAAGAAACCAGGTGGATGTACCAACTCAGATGGCGTGTCTCGAGTGAGCCATGTTTCTGTGAAACAAAGAACATTACAGTCTCAGATGTCTCTCTGGAATGCTACCCTTGCTCGGATTTCGTCTACCTTGTTGTCAAGAGACTGGACATTGGCGAGTAGTATGCTCGGGAGCGGTGCGCGATGTGCCCGTCTACGGAGCCTGACCAGAAGACCGCTCCGTCTGCCCCTTCTTCTACGGCATCGATGTTTTGGGCCGCCGGCTGGGATCCGATCCATTGCCTGGGTGGTAGGCCAAACAGAGGATCCGCTTTGGGAAAGTCGTATTCCTGTTCGTAATGTTGGTGAGTTGACGTTGCTCTTGTATCCAATAGTTCCTCCCGACTGTATGTAATAAAACCTAAGATTACCTGAGGTAACAATGTAAGAAATAATACATTAAAAAAAAAATACTGCATAGTTTCCTAGGAACGCAAAGCGAGGCGGCCATCTCTGTCGGTGCCGGAAGTAGAATCAATCCCAGAACAACAGCAAAGGACCTTGTGAAGATGCTGGAGGAAACAGGTACAAAAGTATCTATATCCACAGTAAAACGAGTCCTATATCGACATAACTTAAAAGGTCGCTCAGGAAGGAAGAAGCCACTGCTCTTAAACCGCCATAAGAATGCCAGACTACGGTTTGCAACTGCACCTGGGGACAAAGATCATACTTTTTGGAGAAATGTCCTCTGGTCTGATGAAGCAAAAATAGAACTGTTTGGCCATAATGACCATCGTTATGTTTAGAGGAGAAAGGGGGAGGCTTGCAAACCGAAGAACCCCATCCCAACCGTGAAGCACAGAGGGTGGCAGCATCACGTTGTGTGGGTGCTTTGCTGCAGGAGGGACTGGTGAACTTCACAAAATAGATGTCATTTTCCTCCTCATGATGCCGTGGAAATATTGAAGCAACATCTCAAGACGTCAGGAAGTTAAAGCTTGGTCGCAAATGGGTCTTCCAAATGGACAATTACCTCAAGCACACTTCCAAAGTTGTGGCAAAATGGCTTAAGGACAACAAAGTCAAGGTATTGGAGTGGCCATCACAAAGCCCTGACCTCAATCCTATAGAATATTTGTGGGCAGAACTGAAAAAGTGTGTGCGAGCAAGGAGGCCTACGAACCTGACTGAGTTACACCAGCTCTGTCAGGAGGAATGGGCCAAAATTCACCCAATGTGGGAAGCTTGTGGAAAAAGCTAACCAAAATGTTTGACCCAAGTTAAACAATTTAAAGGCACTGCTACCAAATACTTATTGAGTGTATGTAAACTTCTAACCCACTGGGAATGTGATGAAAGAAATAAAAGCTGAAATAAATAATTCGCTCTACTATTATTCTGACATTTCACATTCTTAAAATAAAGTGGTGATCCTAACTGACCTAAGACAGGGAATTTTTACTAGGGTTAAATGTCAGGAATTGTGAAAAACTGAGTGATCGGCTCTCATGAGCCGATCGATTGGCTCTCATGAAAAACTGAAATATCACATTTACATAAGTATTCAAACCCTTTACTCAGTCCTTGTTGAAGCGCCTTTGGCAGCGATTACAGTCTCGAGTCTTCTTGGGTATGACGTTACAAGCTTGGCACACCTCTATTTGGGGAGTTTCTCCCATTCTTCTCTGCAGATCCTCTCAAGCTCTGTAAGGTTGGATGGGGAGCGTTGCCGCACAGCTATTTTCAGGTCTCTCCAGAGATGTTAGATCGGGTTCAATTTCGGGCTCTGGTTGGGCCACTCAAAGACATTCAGAGACTTGTCCCGAAGCCACTCCTGTATTGTTTTGGCTGTGTGCTTAGGGTCGCTGTCCTTTTGGAAGGTTAACCTTCGCCCCAGTCTGAGGTCCTGAGCTCTCTGGAGCAGGTTTTCATCAAGGATCTCTCTGTACTTTTCTCCGTTCATCTTTCCCTCAATCCTTACTAGTCTCCAGTTCCTGCCGCTGAAAAACATCCCCACAGCATGATGCTGCCACCACCAAGCTTCACTGTAGTGGTGGTGCCAGGTTTCCTCCAAAAGTAACGCTTGGCATTCAGGCCAAAGATTTCAGTCTTGGTTTCATCAGATCAGAGAATCTTGTTTCTCATGGTCTGAGAGTCTTGAGGTGCCTTTTGGCAAACTCCAAGCGGGCTGTCATGTGCCTTTTACTGAGGAGTGGCTTCCGTCTTGCCACTGTATCATTAAAGCCTGATTGGTGGAGGGCTGTAGAGATGGTTGTCCTTCTGGAAGGTTCTCCTATCTCCACAAAGGTACTCTGGAGCTCTGTCAGAGTGACCATCTGGTTCTTGGTCACCTCCCTGACCGAGACCCTTCTCCCCCGATTGCTCAGTTTGGCCTGGCGGCCAGCTCTAGGAAGAGTCTTGTTGGTTCCAAACTTCTTCCTTTTAAGAATGATGGAGGCCAGTGTGTTCTTGGGAACCTTCAATGCTGCAGAAATGTTTTGGTACCCTTTTCAGAGCTCTACAGACAATTCCTTCGACCTCATGGCTCGGTTTTTTCCTCTGACATGCACTGTCAACTGTGGGACCTTATATAGACAGGTGTGTGCCTTTCCAAATCATGTCCAGTCAACTGAATTTACCACAGGTGGACTCCAATCAAGTTGTAGAAACATCTCAAGGATGATTAATAGAAACAGGATTTACCTGAGCTCAATTTTGAGTTTCATAGCAAAGGGTCTGAATACTTAAGTAAATAATATATTTCTGTTTGTAAATTTTAAAACATTTGCAAAAGTGACTTAAAACCAGTTTTTGCTTCCCCATTATGGGGTATTGTGTATAGGTTGCTGAGGATTATTATTTATTTAATACATTTTAGAATAAGGCTGTACCGTAACAACATTTGGAAAAAGTCAAGGGGTCTAAATACTTTCTGAAGGCACTATATACATACAGTGAGGGGGAAAAGTATTTGATCCCCTGCTGATTTTGTACGTTTGCACACTGACAAAGAAATAATCAGTCTATAATTTTAATGGTAGGTTTATTTGAACAGTGAGAGACAGAATAACAATTTAAAAAATCCAGAAAAACGCATGTCAAAAATTGTATAAATTGATTTGCATTTTAATGAGGGAAATACGTATTTGATCCCTCTGCAAAACATGACAGTATTTGGTGGCAAAACCCTTGTTGGCAATCACAGAGGTCAGACGTTTCTTGTAGTTGGCCACCAGGTTTGCACACATCTCAGGAGGGATTTTGTCCCACTCCTCTTTGCAGGTCTTCTCCAAGTCATTAAGGTTTCAAGGCTGACGTTTGGCAACTCGAACCTTGAGCTCCCTCCACAGATTTTCTATGGGATTAAGGTCTGGAAACTGGCTAGGCCACTCCAGGACCTTAATGTGCTTCTTCTTGAGCCACTCCTTTGTTGCCTTGGCCGTGTGTTTTGGGTCATTGTCATGCTGGAATACCCATCTACGACCCATTTTCAATGCCCTGGCTGAGGGAAGGAGGTTCTCACCCAAGATTTGACGGTACATGGCCCGTCCATCGTCCCTTTGATGCGGTAAAGTTGTCCTGTCCCCTTAGCAGTAAAACACCCCCAAAGCATAATGTTTCCACCTCCATGTTTGACAGTGGGGATGGGTCATAGGCAGCATTCCTCCTCCTCCAAACACGTCGAGTTGAGTTGATGCCAAAGAGCTCCATTTTGGTCTCATCTGACCACAACACTTTCCCCCAGTTGTCCTCTGAATCATTCAGATGTTCATTGGCAAACTTCAGATGGGCATGTATATGTATTCTTGAGCAGGGGGACCTTGCGGGCGCTGCAGGATTTCAGTCCTTCACGGCGTAGTGTGTTACCAATTATTTTCTTGGTGACTATGGTCCCAGCTGCCTTGAGATCATTGACAAGATCCTCCCGTGTAGTTTTGGGCTGATTCCTCCCCGTTCTCATGATCATTGCAACTCCACGAGGTGAGATCTTGCATGGAGCCCCAGGCCGAGGGAGATTGACAGTTCTTTTGTGTTTCTTCCATTTGTGAATAATCGCACCAACTGTTGTCACCTTCTCACCAAGCTGCTTGTCGATGGTCTTGTAGCCCATTCCAGCCTTGTGTAGGTCTACAATCTTGTCCCTGACATCCTTGGAGAGCTCTTTGGTCTTGGCCATGGTGGAGAGTTTGGAATCTGATTGATTGATTGCTTCTGTGGACAGGTGTCTTTTATACAGGTAACAAGCTGAGATTAGGAGCACTCCCTTTAAGAGTGTGCTCCTAATCTCAGCTCGTTACCTGTATAAAAGACACCTGGGAGCCAGAAATCTTTCTGATTGAGAGGGGGTCAAATACTTATTTTCCTCATTAAAATGCAAATCAATTTCTAACATTTTTGACATGTGTTTTTCTGGATTTTTTTGTTGTTATTCTGTCTCTCACTGTTCAAATAAACCTACCATTAAAATTATGGACTGATCATTTCTTTGTCAGTGGGCAAACGTACAAAATCAGCAGGGGATCAAATACTTTTTTACCTCACTGTAAGGTTTACATTCTAAATTGTATGGTCCAATGTCCATTGGATCAGTTCTTATTGCCCTGGTGTGATATGGTGCCATCTGGTGTAGCATTGCCGACTTTGAATGCAGCAACTAATCATTCTCAAAGTCATTAGAGGCTAAAGGCTCTATTCAATCTGTATCGCTGACATGTAAAGGTAATTTCCTATTGAGCCGACATCTGCAGCATTTACCGTGACTGCAGTCTCCGCTAACGCGGCAACATTGGCTTAAAATTTCAGTCACGCTGTAACGGTGAATTCCGATGATACGGATTTAATAAAGCCCTAATTCACGGAGTCTATATACTAAATCTGGAGTCAATCTGATTTATGGTTCACGATAAGAAGATTTAAAAGTATTTATAACATTAGCATATGTGCTAACATGCCTCTAGAGTATATGTACAGTGCAGCCATTTTTTTTTTCTTCTCAAAACCATTGAAGACCGATGTAATTAGTATAAATACAAAATATGGAGTGAATCTGATGTATAGTTCACGATGAGAAAATGATTGTAGATGATTTTGAGTATTGAAGTTTCATATGGAAAGAATGAGTTAATAGTTTCCTTATTTTTTGAGATATCACTACCAAATTCAGTGTGGTTCATCTTAGGGATGTCAATGAAACCGATGACTGAAGTTTCAAGTTGATAGGCCACTGTGGATTTACAGTGGTTTAAAATGGCCATGTAAAATCAGATTTTTGATTTGTGAATAACTCGGCTACCTTTTGACCGGTCCCTTAGCTTTTCTCAAACCTTCCCAAGTTCTCTCACGTCACCCCGCTCCTCCGCTCTCTCCACTGGCTTCCAGTTGAAGCTCGCATCCGCTACAAGACCATGGTGCTTGCCTACGGAGCTGTGAGGGGAACGGCACCTCCGTACCTTCATGCTCTGATCAGGCCCTACACCCAAACAAGGGCACTGCGTTCATCCACCTCTGGCCTGCTCGCCTCCCTACCTCTGAGGAAGCACAGTTCCCGCTCAGCCCAGTCAAAACTGTTCGCTGCTCTGGCACCCCAATGGTGGAACAAGCTCCCTCACGACGCCAGGACAGCGGAGTCAATCACCACCTTCCAGAGACACCTGAAACCCCACCTCTTTAAGGAATACCTAGGATAGGATAAAGTAATCCTTCTAACCCCCCCCCCCATTAAAAGATTTAGATGCACTATTGTAAAGTGGTTGTTCCACTGGATATCATAAGGTGAATGCACCAATTTGTAAGTCGCTCTGGATAAGAGCGTCTGCTAAATGACTTAAATGTAAATGTTAATGTAAGCTGAGTGTCATTTTGTCCTGCAGTTAATGAGAATTAGCATATTAGCATTTGTGCTAATATTCATACTGGCCATCTTTGAATGTATTAACATTATTTTCTCAAACTCTTTAGGGTCTATTGTCATGAGTCCAAATAACACATTTGGAGTGGATCTGACTTTAAATCCATGAAGATTTTTTTAGGATTATTTTTAGCATTAGCATTCAGCCATCCCTTAAAAAATCCCTTAGCTTTTCTCAAACTAGGTTAAGAGATGTACCATGGGCCTACATGCTGGTGTTATTTGGAATTATGGTTCATGAGTATACGTTTTTCAAAGGTGTTCCAAAATGTCCAAGATGGAGTAAAATCAACGTATGGGTCCTTGAGGCAACTATTCAGCCTGAGAGCTTTAATGTGAACCCGTATAACAAATACTCAAATACACATGCACTGTATTTGAACCCAGGTCGGATCTATTTACACCGAAAGTTGTCATGAAGTGACCTAATTTATACTAATTATTTCTCAGCACGTAGTACTACTTTTGTGAGAAATGTATTGTGAGAACTTAACATGATGAAGCATCATACATAGCTCATAAGGCATTATAAATGTTCTTATTATGCATTCCCATTATGCAATTCTCAGAAAATGTTCTAAAATCGAAAAAACATCTCCAGTCGAAATGGAACAATGCAAGAGACAGTGGCTACGTGATCAAATGGGTAAATCCTCCCTCTCTTAAGGTCTAATAATGAGGACAATTCAGTCCATCACAATCTTCTGGGCTACTGTTGCATGACTCAGTACTGGAGAGACACAACTAACACTATTTCTTTTTAACAAATTATTATTTACAATAATGGCCTACCCGGCGAAACTCTAACCCGGACGACGCTGGGCCAATTGTGTGCCGCCATATGGGACTCCCAATCACGACCGGTTGTGATACAGCCTGGAATCGAACCAGTGTCTGTACAGACGCCTCTAGCACTGAGATGTACTGCCTTAGAACGCTGCGCCAGTCGGGAGCCACTATAAGGTAGAGGGCTTGAGCGGACCGATCAGTTATTATGACGCTGACATTGTATTATTACATTGATATTGTATTATGACACTGATATTGCATTATGCTACTTACATTGTATTATGACATTGTCATGACGTTGCCCTCTCTCTGGGTACAGAGAACACAGTTGATGCCCTCCCCCTTGCACCATCCCCCTACCTACCTCTCCCTACCCAGGCCCTGTGAAGGCGGTCGTAAAATTCTAAAGGAGAATGTCCTGCCGCATGGCCCAGTTGAGACAGAGAGGGGTTTCATAGAGAGACAAAGGAAATTCTTCCAACTCACAGAATTGGGGAACCGAACGACATTTATGTTCTGGAGAAGGTATAAAAGATCGGTGAAGGATCCAGCTACGAACTGGTCCGCTTGGTACAATTTTGTGAGGCTCATTAGAAACATTATTGCTATATTACCATACTAAGGTTTATATAATAGCCTCAGCTATGGGACTTGCATCTAAATGGTTGTATACAATGATTTAAAAAGATTAAAGCTATTTGGAATATGTTGGGATGCTTGTAAGATGTTAATGTGAGAGAATTGTATTTTCTGTTTAAAGTTTTACCAAGTCATCAGCACGCCCCCATGAACAGACGAGACCTGGCGTCATGAGACAGCCTTTTTCTGTCATTCAGAATAAAACCCCCACCCAAGGTTTCTATCACCAGACCAGGCCTCCACTTCATTACGAGTTGGCCAATAGGTTTGACCCTGCATCCTTCTACTTAACTTTAACCATACCACGTGGTTAAAGTTTTAGACTATCGATACCGACAGAATAATAACAAGTCTTTGATAGAATTTCTAGCTGCAGACTATTAATTAATATCATTGAACGTGAAGACCGACGAAACATCCATTCTATAACGACATGAATGAATGTCGCTTTGAAAGATCCATTCTAACCGAGAGAGAGAGAATGCGGACAAAAACTCTCCAACAGGACAAAAACTCTCCAACAAGGATCCCGACGACACACTGAGCGTAAATATATATTGATTGCAATTGTTCCCGAATGAGTGAGCGTTCATGTGCAAAGGATTAGCATATCAATTGTTAATATTTATCAACTCTGTAGTGTCTTCTCAGCTGCCCTTTATGACCCTTTGTTTAACAAGACACCAGCCATGCCTGTTTAGCCCACTAGGGCACATTACTCTACCAATTCTTTGTGACGATAATTACTGTTTGTATACTTTCTGTGAATTACTTTGTTTAGTAAATAAATGATTTTAAGACAGTTGATGTATGGATGATTTAGTAAAGGCTGGGTTCGTGCAGATACAACAATTTACGACGTTTGGAATGAGACTGGACGCGAGGTAAAATACACCATTTAAACCAGAAGATAATCGGCCTATACTATAATATATAATGTTATAATATAGGAAAGTTATATTAGGAAAATTATAACTTTGTAATCTGAATATTTTCCTTGGTGCCCCGATCTCCTAGTTAATTACAGTTAAACGATTAATCAGTTTAATCGCGTGATAATAATTACAGGGAGTTATTTTGATAAACATGTCTTCAGTTAATGGTGCCCAAAGACACGACAACATTGACGTTGTATTTTTACACTGATATTGTATTATGATACTTACGTTGTATTATGACACTGACATTGTATTATGACACTGACATTGTATTATAACACTGACCATTGTATTATTAAACTGACATTGTATTATGACACTGATATTGCATTGTGATACTTACATTGTATTATGACATTGACGTTGTATTTTTACACTGATATTGTATTATGACCAGCACAAAAACATCCTGTGGCGTTCTGCATTAGCATCGAGTAGCCCCCGTGATATGCAACTTTTCAGGTAAGTTAGGAACAAATATACACAGGCAGTTAGGAAAGCTAAGGCTAGCTTTTTCAAACAGAAATTTGCATCCTGTAGTACAAACTCCAAAAAGTTCTGGGACACTGTGAAGTCCATGGAGAATAAGAGCACCTCCTCCCAGCTGCCCACTGCTCTGAGGCTAGGAAACACTGTTACCACCAATAAATCCACTATAATTGAGAATTTCAACAAGCATTTCTCTACGGCTGGCCATGCTTTCCACCTGGCTACCCCTACCCCGGTCAACTGCCCGGCACCCTCCACAGCAAACCGCCAAAGCCCCCACCATTTCTCCTTCACCCAAATCCAGATAGCTGATGTTCTGAAAGAGCTGCAAAATCTGGACCCCTACAAATCAGCCGGGCTAAATTATCTTCTGAAATTGTTGCAACCCCTATTACTAGCCTGTTCAACCTCTCTTTTGTATTATCTGAGATTCCCAAAGATTGGAAAGCTGCCGCGGTCATCCCCCTCTTCAAAGGGGGTGACACTCTAGACCCAAACTGCTACAGACCTATATCTATTCTACCCTGTCTTTCTAAGGTCTTCGAAAGCCAAGTTAACAAACAGATTACCGACCATTTCGAATCCCACCGTACCTTCTCCGCTATGCAATCTGGTTTCAGAGCTGGTCATGGGTGCACCTCAGCCACGCTCAAGGTCCTATATGACATCATACCCGCCATCGATAAGAGACATTACTGTGCAGCCGTATTCATCGACCTGGCCAAGGCTTTCGACTCTGTCAATCACCACATTCTTATTGGCAGACTCGACAGCCTTGGTTTCTCAAATTATTGCCTCGCCTGGTTTACCAACTACTTCTCTGATAGAGTTCAGTGTGTCAAATCGGAGGGCCTGTTGTCCGGACCTCTGGCAGTCTCTATGGGGGTGCCACAGGGTTCAATTCTCGGGCTGACTCTTTTCTATGTATACATCAATGATGTTGCTCTTGCTGCTGGTGATTCTCTGATCCACCTCAACGCAGACGACACCATTCTGTATACTTCTGGCCCCTCTTTGGACACTGTGTTAACTAACCTCCAGACGAGCTTTAGTGCCATACAACTCTCCTTCTGTGGCCTCCAACTGCTCTTAAATGCAAGTAAAACTAAATGCATGCTATTCAATCGATCACTGCCCGCACCTGCCCGCCTGTCCAGCATCACTACTATGGACGGCTCTGACTTAGAATATGTGGATAACTACAAATACCTGTGTGTCTGGCTAGACTGTAAACTCTCCTTCCAGACTCACATTAAGCATCTCCAATCCAAAATTAAATCTAGAATTGGCTTCCTATTTCGCAACAAAGCATCCTTCACTTATGCTGCCAAACATACCCTCGTAAAACTGACCATCCTACCGATCCTCGATTTCGGCGACATCATCTATAAAATAGCCTCCAACACTCTACTCAACAAACTGGATGCAGTCTATCACAGTGCCATCCATTTTGTCACCAAAGCCCCATACACAACCCACCACTGCGACCTGTACACTCTTGTTGGTTGGCCCTCGCTTCATACTTGTCGCCAAACCCACTGGCTACAGGTTATCTACAAGTCTCTGCTAGGTAAAGCCCCGCCTTATCTCAGCTCGCTGGTCACCATAGCAGCACCCACTCGTAGCACGCGCTCCAGCAGGTATATCTCACTGGTCACCCCCAAAGCCAATTCCTCCTTTGGTCGCCTTTCCTTCCAGTTCTCTGCTGCCAATGACTGGAACGAACTGCAAAAATCACTGAAGCTGGAGACTCATATCTCCCTCACTAGCTTTAAGCACCAGCTGTCAGAGCAGCTCACAGATCACTGCACCTGTACATAGCCCATCTGTAAAGAGCCCATCTATCTACCTCATCCCCTTACTGTATTTATTTTATTTATCTTGCTCCTTTGCACCCCAGTATCTCTACTTGCACATTCATCTTCTGCACATCTACCATTCCAGTGTTTAATTGCTATATTGTAATTACTTCGCCACCATGGCCTATTTATTGCCTTATCTCCCTTATCTTACCTCATTTGCACTCACTGCACTCACATAAACTTTTTTTCTTTTTTTCTACAGTATTATTGACTGTATGTTTTGTTTATTCCATGTGTAGCTCTGCTTTATCTTGGCCAGGTCACAGTTGTAAATGAGAACTTGTTCTCAACTAGCCTACCTGGTTAAATAAAGGTGAAATAAATAAATTAAATATTGTATTATGACATTGATTTTGTATTATTACGCTGACATTCTATTATGACACTGATATTTATTTTGACACTGATATTGTATTAAGACAATGATATTGTATTAATAAACTGACAGTATTATGACACTGAAATTGCATTATTGCACTGATACTGTATTATGACACTGATATTGTATTATGACGCTGATATTGTATTATCACACTGATACTGTATTATGACACTGATATTGTATTATGACACTGATGTTGTGTTTTTTCAGTGAAATTGTAATTATAAACTGATATTGTATTATGACACTGACATTGTATTATTACACTGACATTTTATTATTAGACTGACATTGTATTATGACACTGACATTGTATTATGACACTGACATTGTATTATGACACTGACATTGTATTATGACACTGACATTTTATTATTACACTGACATTGTATTATTACACTGACATTTTATTATTAGACTGACATTGTATTATTACACTGACATTGTATTATGACACTGACATTGTATTATGACACTGACATTTTATTATGACACTGACATTGTATTATGACACTGACATTTTATTATGACACTGACATTGTGTAATTACACTGATATTGTATTTAGACACTGATATTGTGTTTTGACACTGACATATTATTACAATGATATTGTTTTATTACACTGACATTGTATTATGACGCTGACATTGTATTATTAGACTCACATTTTATTATTACTCTGACATTGTATTATTCCGCTGACCTTGTGTTATGACACTGACTGTCACGTTTGTTGTATGACGCAGACCAAGGCGCATCGTGTGTATCGTTCCACATTTTATTATAACTGTGAAACTATGCAAGACATACAAATAAACTACTTAACAAAATAACAAACCGTGACGAAGAGGTGAAACATACACTACCTCAAAATAATCTCCCACAAAACCTGCTGTTAAAAACAACAACTTAAATATGATCCCCAATTAGAGACAACGATGACCAGCTGCCTCTAATTGGAGATCACCCCCCCCCCCCTAAAAAACATAGAAATACCAAAACTAGCTCCAACATAGACATAAATAAACTAGACAAAACCCCCTGTCACGCCCCGACCTACTCTACAAGAGAAAATTAAAGCTTTCTATGGTCAGGACGTGACACTGACATTGTGTTATGACACTGACATTGTATTATCACACTGATATTGTATTCTGACACAGACATTGTATTATGACACTGACGTTGTGTTATTTCAGTGAAATTGTAATAATAAACTGATATTGCATTGTTACGCTGACATTGTATTATGACACTGACATTGTATTATGACACTGACATTGTATTTTTACGCTGACATTGTATTATGACACTGATATTGTATTTTTACACTGACATTGTATTATGACACTGATATTGTATTAATACACTGACATTGTATTATTACACTATTGTATTATTACACTGATATTGTATTATCACACTGACATTGTGTTATCACACTGATATTGTATTATCGCACTGATATTGTATAATTACACTGACATTGTATTATCACACTGATATTGTATAATTACACTGATATTGTATGGGGAAACACCTGAAGAGAATATATACACAGACATGGTAGGCTATGGTATAATATTAATATTATAAACATGTTTTTTATGGGTAAAGTGCCTGAAGAGAAAATGTGATGCCATTCAAGGCTAAAATCCAGACCAGAGGGATTCCACATTCAAATTAACCGTACCAATCAGTTTAGTTGGGTTAAAGGTAATCTTATCCAATTAGCTCACCTAAAGAAATGTGTCTTGGAAATCTGGGCTGGACCAAGCTTGAGAACAGTTATGAGGGACAGTAATGGGAGTGACCTTAACAGTAATGTGGGTCTATTCTTTATGTAAATTAAAGTTAAGATTTGTTATGAAAGTTCCCAGCACCCCTGTAATGGAACCCTGTCCTTATCTCAAGATTCTGTAGACCTGAGTAAACATAGGGATATGCTAGTGTGTTTATCCTATCTATGTCTCTGCCTGTATCTCTGCCTCTGTTTCTCTGTCTGCCTCTGCCTCTTTCTGCCTTTATCTCTGCCTCTGTATCTCTGTCTGCCTCTGCCCTTGCCTCTGTCTTTCTATCTCTGTCTTTACTTCCCTCTTTCTGCCTCTCTCTTTCTCACTCTTTTTCTCTGGCTCTCCTCTCTCTTTCTCTTTCTCTCTCTATTTCTCTGACTCTGGAGTTGCCTGGAGTTTGGAGCAGAGGCCATGTTCAATTAGAAGCTACTGCAGCCCTGAGCAGAGAGAAGTCTTTCTCTCTGTCTCTTTCTGCCTCTGCCACTCTCTCTGTCTCTGCCACTCTT
The DNA here is from genome assembly GCF_901001165.1 of Salmo trutta. NCBI lineage: Eukaryota > Metazoa > Chordata > Actinopteri > Salmoniformes > Salmonidae > Salmo > Salmo trutta. The sequence continues at coordinate 8,038,237 of NC_042961.1, read as the reverse complement.
TTTGTCTGTCTGTCTGTCTGTCTGTCTGTCTGTCTGTCTGTCTGTCTGTCTGTCTGTCTGTCTGCCTGACTCTGCATCTGTGACTGGAGTTTGGAGTGAAGATAATGCACTCTTTAGGGTTGTGTGATTTAATGCTGGAGGAGGCAGAAACAGATCTGTAATGGTTGGAGAATCTCGCTGAGACCCACTGTTCTTCATGTCAACGCTAACATTGTATTACTCTGCACACAGCAACTACAGATATAGCCTAGGTGTGCTCCCCGCCTAATGTTGAGTAATTCAAAACTATCTGGGCATTCTGGACGGGACTCGTTTCAGGGGTCAATATGTTGAACTGTTGCCATACTAGCTGTTCACTTATCAACCGTTACAATCTTATCTGGTAATCTATGACAGTCAATGGTGTTCTGAACAAACATGTTCTGATATAATCCTTTTGTCATAAGTATTTTACTGTGAAGAGAAAACTCTTTCAGAAGAATTTGGGATTCATTTAACTGATGGAACACTGCAATGTTCTACAGACAGATATTGTAGCATGGAGAGAACCATATCCAATCTGTAAACTCTGTTTCTATCTGCAGCGTTATGCAATGTTAGTCTAGCCAGCACTGGGACGGCCTAAGCTAAGTACACCCCTGTCTTTTGTGTGTGTGTGTGTGTGTGTGTGTGTGTGTGTGTGTGTGTGTGTGTGTGTGTGTGTGTGTGTGTGTGTGTGTGTGTGTGTGTGTGTGTGTGTGTGTGTGTGTGTGTGTGTGCGGTGAGAGGATTCTGTTAAAAACATTCTTAAACAAAACAAGTAAACTCAATACATTATATTACTCCCATCCAACACAGCGCACTCCATTTCTAAAACACATCCACAGTCAGATTTTCTAACCTTTGACCTTCTCATACCAGGAGGCCCTCTCTCCACAAAAAGCATGGCGTTGCCTCCTCCTTGCAAACTCTGCCTCCTCCTTGTGATGCTGATCAAATCAGTGCAGGTCTTGATTTTAGATGACCAATCTGGGTCCAAATTAATTCATATATATATATGAAATCTTATTAAAAACTTTTTTCTTTACATAGTTGAATGTGCTGACAACAAAATCACACAAAAATAATCAATGGAAATCCAATTTATCAACCCATGGAGGTCTGGATTTGGAGTCACACTCAAAATTAAAGTGGAAAACCACAGTACAGGCTGATCCAACTTTGGTGTAATGTCCTTAAAACAAGTCAAAATGAGGCCCAGTAGTGTGTGTGGCCTCCACGTGCCTGTATGACCTCCCTACAATGCCTGGGCATGCTCCTGATGAGGTGGCGGATGGTCTCCTGAGGGATCTCCTCCCAGACCTGGACTAAAGCATCCGCCAACTCCTGAACAGTCTGTGGTGCAACGTGGCGTTGGTGGATGGAGCGAGACATGATGTCCCAGATGTGCTCAATTGGATTCGGGTCTGGGGAACGGGCGGGCCAGTCCATAGCATCAATGCCTTCCTCTTGCAGGAACTGCTGACACGCTCCAGCCACATGAGGTCTAGCATTGTCTTGCATTAGGACGAATCCAGGGCCAACCGCACCAGCATATGGTCTCACAAGGGGTCTGAGGATCTCATCTCGGTACCTAATGGCAGTCAGGCTACCTCTGGAGAGCACATGGAGGGCTGTGCGGCCCCCCAAAGAAATGCCACCCCACACCATGACTGACCCAACGCCAAATGCTGGAGGATGTTGCAGGCAGCAGAACGTTCTCCACGGCGTCTCCAGACTCTGTCACGTCTGTCACGCGCTCAGTGTGAACCTGCTTTCATCTGTGAAGAGCACAGGGCGCCAGTGGCGAATTTGCCAATCTTGGTGTTCTCTGGCAAATGCCAAACGTCCTGCACGGTGTTGGGCTGTAAGCACAACCCCCACCAGTGGACGTCGGGCCCTCATACCACCCTCATGGAGTCTGTTTCTGACCGTTTGAGCAGACACATGCACATTTGTGGCCTGCTGGAGGTCATTTTGCAGGGCTTTGGCAGTGCTCCTCCTGCTCCTCCTTGCCCAAAGGCGGAGGTAGCGGTCCTGCTGCTGGGTTGTTGCCCTCTTACGGCCTCCTCCACGTCTCCTGATGTACTGGCCTGTCTCCTGGTAGCGCCTCCATGCTCTGGACACTACACTGACAGACACAGCTCGCATTGATGTGTCATCCTGGATGAGCTGCACTACCTGAGCCACTTGTGTGGGTTGTAGACTCCGTCTCATGCTACCACTAGAGTGAAAGCACCGCCAGCATTCAAAAGTGACCAAAACATCAGCCAGGAAGCATAGGAACTGAGAAGTGGTCTGTGGTCACCACCTGCAGAACCACTCCTTTATTGGGGGTGTCTTGCTAATTGCCTATAATTTCCACCTGTTGTCTATTCCATTTGCACAACAGCATGTGAAATGTATTGTCAATCAGTGTTGCTTCCTAAGTGGACAGTTTGATTTCACAGAAGTGTGATTGACTTGGAGTTACATTGTGTTGTTTAAGTGTTCCCTTTATTTTTTTGAGCAGTGTATTACTTCAGAAAATTACGCATTTCAAATATGTGCAGTCCAGAGATTTTTAACCTTGATCTTGATAAGAAATGACCATACGAGACACATTTCTTGTTGTATTTAATGGATTACATAAATTGGAGACTAATAAAATAATAAAAGTAGGCTACACCAACGTTAGTGTTTCATTCATATAACATGTCGGGTAATCATTGCCACAGTAGATTTTCTGCGGTAAACAAGGAAATACTTTATTTCAGTTGTACGGAACATAGCCACAGAAAGATGTTTGGGGGTGGGAGTGGTACGAAAACATTTTACACATGCTACAGACGGCTATAAAGGATGGCTAATACAGGACTAGTAAAAATATATTTTTATTTTAAATATGACATTTTTTAAATGTATTCCTGATTTCTCAGGGGTGATGCAGCACCCTCAGCACCCCTACTTCCCGCAGCTATGGTACGGAATGATTGTCAAATAGATAAATCGTCCTTAGTCTGCTTGATAGTTGGATAATGTTGTTCCGATCATAATACCCACCAGAGGGCGAACCTTGAAAGATTTTGGTAGCAAGCAGGACTAAAGCTGGCCATATATTACACAATTTTAAGATGTGATTTTGCAATGATTTGATAATACCCACCAAGCACAGATACAAAGTCAAAATTGGCTATATTGTAAACATTTATAAAATAAAATAAAAGGGTTTTAACTTAAGGTTTGGGTTAGGCATAAGGTTAGCAGTGTGATTAAGGTTAGGGTTAAGGTTGGGGCCAGATTGTAAAAAGAAACATTTTAGAAATGGGCAAGCTTTATTACTTTGTGGTTGTGGTAACTAGGGACCCCCAAGAAGAAGGGGTAATGATGATTGTTCTTAAAGCCACGGCACATCTGGTACCACTTTTCTGATCGCATTTCAGCAATCGGTTTGGATTAAATGTTCCAATTGGAAACTTCAAAAGATAATTTTTTTATTCTGATCATCCAGATATGGATATGGATTTGGTCATCCAATCCGACCTTTAATCAGGATTAAGTGATGTTTTGCGTCAAAACTCAAAAGCTAGTGATTAGAATAGTTTTGTTGCTGAAAATGTGCATAATTCCTATGTGAAGACTCAATAGCGCATTGAAACCAGATGAAGTCGGTTAAAATGGCGTCTCAAACATAACATGCACAGTTTGAGCTACCATAGGAAGTGATGTTGCAGGCTAGCTCAGTGCTGCCCTCTCTCATTGAGTATCTCATGTTGAAGGCCGACTATGGTACTGCAGGCTGCATCTACAGGTAACTGCCAAAATAAAGGAAACACCAACATAACGTGTCTTCAATGAGTCAGAACCTTGGACCTTGGCATAGATTCTACAATGGTATATTGGAGGGATGTGACACCATTCTTCTATGATAAATTCCATCATTTGGTGTTTTGTTGATGGTGGTGGAAAATGCTGTCTCAGGCGCAGCTCCAGAATCTCCCATAAGTGTTCAGTTGGGTTGAGATCTGGTGACTGAGAATGCCATAGTATATGGCTTATATTGTTTTCACACTTATCAAACCATTCAGTGACCACTCGTGCCCTGTGGATGGGGGCAATGTCATCCTATGGGGCATAGACATGGTAGCCAAAATAATGCCCTGCACAGCATTTTTACAAATGACCCTAAGCATGATGGGATGTTAATTGCTTAATTAACTAACAAACACACCTGTGTGGAAGCACCTGCTTTCAATATCCTTTGTATCCCTCATTTAATCGTGTTTCCATTATTTTTGGCAGTTACCTGTACATTATCGTCTTCTTTTGAGTGCGATATTAAAATAATCGTTTCAAGGACATACATCTGATGTATTAGAAGCAATTATTTGTACCATGATCGTCTTAAAAAAATGTTTACATGAAGATTGCCATATTTCCATACACTTTCATGGGGGATCCTGTTTTCTGCTAAGAATGCCTGTAGTACCACGATTGGCCTTGAACTTCCGTGGTTTCAATGAGAGGGGCAGTCGTTCTCCCCTGGTATGTGGTCAGTTATATTGAGAAGTGTAAAATAAATTAATGTACTTACAAGTGATATGCAGGCTATATTATGTTTCATCTTAGGTACCTTCATGTATGTAGTTTACAGTGTAGAAGTAGTACCCTAACCTGTCTAGTAGATGGCATGGTGTAGGCCTGTTCAATGCACTATGGATTCTGTGATTTTTATATTGTGGTATCTGGATCAAAATTATTATCAGATTATTTTCTGAAAAACCTGCTCAAAAACAGCCAGATTGATCTGATCCTGGATTGCAACAAAATAATTTTAGGCTGCGTTTAGTTAGCCAGCCCAACTCTGATATATTTTCCACTAATTGGTCTTTTGACCATTCACATCAGATCTCTTCAACATCAGATCTGTTTTTAGAACTGATCTGATTGGTCAAAATAACAATTTAGTGGAAAAAAAGATCAGAATTGTGTTACAGTCTAAATGCAGTTTTACAGACTCGGGATAATCTGATCTAGATTAAACATTTTGAAAAACGAAGCCCAGCTGATAATCTGGTAGCCATCGATGGTTGCAATTTTATGGTCGTATCTACATGACCATTGTGTCCCATTGGAGTCAAAATTAAAATAAATGCAGTATGTCTTGTCAACTGACTTTAATACATAGAACCTATGTGTGTGTGATCATTTTTCTACAATGATCATGGGCGATCCTGTTGAACGAACAACGAGGGAGAGCTCGGTTTGTTGTTTTGAGTGTGTATTGGAAAGGTTATTTTTTTGGCATCAGTTGCTGGGACTGCTACTCTCTGTCCAGTGCCGACCAATAGTCTGAGCTATTTGGCGTAGTAGCTAGCCTAGCTACTAGCTAGCTGCCTATCAAGCTAGTACGGTTTTCTTGAGGGATTGAACACAGCTCGCGATGCGGTTAGCCATTGTGGCTGGGATCGCGGATTGTCCCGGGTTTGTGGCTGTCTAGATCCCTGCTGTTTGTTTTCAATCTTCCCTGTGACCTGCGAGGAGTAACAGTGCAACCTACGTTGCTAACATGACAAATCCAAAGCCAGCGGGAGTACCGTTGAGGACAGTGGTGTCTCTCTATCACAGGTGAAGGATCTTTTAAACAACCAAAAAGAGTTCTACAAGCAGTTGTTACAAGAAAATAGCTTCAAGTGTTTTGTCCAAATACTGGTGGATTCAACTAATAAAATAATGGAAGATCTGACCAGAGAGGTCCAGGACCTGAGGAACAGTTTGCAGTTCTCCCAGGGTCAGCTCAATGAGTTGAAACAGGAGAACGATGTAAGGGCCGACGCCGGACAGGAGAAGCAGGTACGGGGAGTCAGTCATTTAGTCGGGAACAGACATAGAACAAGACAGGAACAGCGTCAGCACACGGGTAACACAGACATATGACAAACAATGCAGCAGCAGGGAACAGCTGGGGAACTGACAAATATAGGGGAGGTAATAAACAGATGATTGAGTCCAGTATCGCTGAAGCACATGACGAGGGAAGGCAGGTGTGTGTAAATGGCGGCAGGAGTGCGTAATGCAGGGCAGCCTGGCGGTGGAAGAACAGGAACAGACATGACGGCAAGATGACAGCAATCTGTAAGCCATTGAGAGGACATCAGTTCTGTGTGTGAATCCATGATGGATAAATCAGACTCAAGGGACAATCAAGGCAGAACATGGTTGTGGACAGAATTGCAGAATCTCCACGAGACCTAGATGGAGTCTGAGGACAAAGCGAGGGAAATGATCTGAGAAATTGAAGATGGACCACAGGACTGGAAAACCCACCCCCGGTGAGAGGCCCTGGCCGTTAGTCAAGATCCTGAGGTTCAAGGTAGCCATTCTGTAAAGAGCCAAGAACTTGAGGAACATACAGTACCAGCCAAAAGTTGACACACCTACTCATAAAATGGTTTCTTTATTTTTACTATTTTCTACATTGTAAACTAACAGTGAAGACATCAGAACCATGAAATAACACATATGGAATCATGTAGCAACCAAACAAGTGTTACACAACTCAAAATATATTTTATATTTGAGATTCTTCAAAGAAGCCACCCTTTGCCTTGATGACAAATTTGCACACTCAAACAGCTTCATGAAGTAGTCACCTGGAATCCATTTCAATTAACAGGTGTGCCTTGTTAAAAGTTCATTTGTGGAATTTCTTTGCTTAATGCATTTGAGCCAATCAGTTTGTAACGTGGACGATGGGAGTCGGGAAGCAAGTGCAGATGGTAAGTCTAATAAATGAAACAATACAAGATACATGAGTAGTGTACTGACAAGAAACACAGTCAATACTGCTTTGGAATGGAACTCAGGGAGTGACAGATATAGGGGAGGTAATCAGTGAAGTGATTGAGTCCAGGTGTGCCTACTGATGAAGCGCAGGTGCGCGTAATGATGAATGCCAGGTGTGCATAATGATGAATGCCAGGACTGGTGGTTAGTAAACCTATGACGTCGAACGCCGGAGGGGGAGTATACGTGACTGTACCCCCTCCTTGACGCATGGCTCCAGCCGCAGAACGACGCCGGCCCCCGAGAACGAGGAGTGGGCCGGTCCGGGCGGTGAAGATGGAAATCATGGATGATGTTGGGGTCCAGAGTGTCCACCACTGGAACCCAACACCGCTCCTCTGGGCTGTACTCCTCCTAGTCCACTAGGTACTAGAGCCGACCCCCACGACGTCGTCAGTCCAGTAGGGATCTGACAGCATAGGCGGGACACCCCTCCCCTTGATGTCGAGGGAGGTCATGGGGACAGCATCAGCCAGGGGACCAGGAACCAATGGCCTGAGAAGGGAGACATGAAACGAAGGTGAGCTACGGCAGTAAACTGGAAGCTGTAACCTATACCTCACCTGGTTGAACCTCTGGAAAAACTTGAACGGTTCCACAAACTGGGGGCTCAGCTTCTTGCAGGGCAGGCAGAGTGGGAGGTTCCTGGTGGAGAGCCAGACGCAATCACCAGAATGTAACACGGGCGCCTCACTGTGGTGGCAATCCGCCTGCTCCTTCTGGCGATGGACGGCACACCAGAGCATCCCTCCAAACCTCCTGTGCGCTGAAACCATTCGTCCACCGCAGGGGCCTCGGTCTGGCTCGGAATCCACGGAGCCAGGGCCGGTTTATAACCCAGGACACACTGGAAGGGAGTAAGCCCGGTGGAGGAGTGACAATGAATTCTGGGAATATTCCGCCTAGGGAATGAATCAGGCCCACTCCCCCTGCCGGTCCTGGCAGTGACTCCTCAGGAACCTCCGCAGCTCCTGGTTCATCCTCTCCACCTGCCCGTTGGACTGAGGATGGTACCCGGAAGTGAGGCTGACCATGACCCCCAGGTTCTCTATGAAAGCCCTCCATACCCGTGATGTGAATTGGGGCCACGGTCAGAGACGATATCCTCCGGAAGGCCATAGTGCCGGAAGACCTGCTGGAACAGAGGTAGGGAGATCAGAGGGAGGAATAAACCGGCATGATTTAGAAACTCTGTCTACAACCACCAGAATGTTGGTGGAACCGTCAGAGGGGGGAGATTGGTAATAGTCAATGAACAGATGAGACCAGGGACGCTGAGGCACGGGAAGGAGTTTCCCTGCTGCAGCGTGCCGGGGAGACTTAGTTTGGGCACACACAGAACCGGAGTTGACGCAGCGAGTAACGTCCTGCACCAAGGCGGGCCACCAGTACTTTTCAGAGAGTGATTGTATAGTACGGGTGATCCCAAGATGTCCAGCGACAACAGCTGTGCGTGCCCAGGACAACAGTCACTCCCTTACCTCCATGGGAATGTAGATGCGCTCAGGAGAACAGGTAGTGGGATTGGGTTCCCTCTCCAGAGCTTGGCGAATGTCCACATCTACGTCCCAGACCACAGGGGCTACGACATGAGAGGGAACAGGAAAACAGATCCTCCGGCATTCGGGTGACCAGTCCGGGATTCACATCCTTGACCATGAGATGGTGGGGTTATGGCATTGGATAATGATCTTGTGAGCTGGTGCACTAGTGATGAAGGGGATGGTTTCCTGATGAATGGACTCCACAGTGAGGGTGAGTGGTGTGGGGATGTGTGTGATGGTTCCGGATCCAAGTAGCCGAATATCAAGGGCTTGAACCAGAAACGGAGAGGAGAGCGGATATGAGGGGATGTTCAGAGAGGAGGCAAGGGTCTGATTAATAAAGTTCCGTGGCACCGGAATCCACTAGCACTGTAGAAACAGTACATGAGGGACAGCCAGCTAAAAAGGGCTTAACAGAAACTGATGAAGATGGGATACTCACACCTGCCCAAGGAGGTGGAAGATAACGTGACCGTCCCGCTGCTCTCATGGATCCCAAGTTGGGACGTACCGGACACCGCTGAAGCTGATGCCCCCCTGACCACAATAGAGACAGAGCCTCAGCTGTCTCCGTCTGCGCCGCTCTGCCGGGGAGAGTCGTGTGACCCCTACCTCCATAGGTTCAGGCTCTGCATCAGAGTGTTCACTGAGGGAGGGAGAGAAGCGATGTGGGTACCGACGCTCCCAAAGTAGATTATCCAACCGGATGGCCATCGTGCGTCCAAGGAGTGGTTGTCGTCAGGACATGCCAGTTCCGTTTGGACCTCCATGTGCAGTCCTCTTCGGAAAAGCATACGGAGCGCCGTCTCATTCCATCCGCTGGATGCTGCTACTGTATGGAAGGTGAGTGCGTACTCGGCAGTGATCTGGTTATGCTGCCGTAGTTGGAGTAGCAGCTCACCCCCCTCTCTACCCTCCAGTGGATGATCAAAAATACCTCTGAACAGAGCCCTGAACCCCTCATATGAAGCCAGCTCCTCCTCTCCTCTTTCCCAGATGGCCATAGCCCACTCCAACACCCACCAAGTCAGCAGAGAAATAACCATGGCTACCTTGGACCTCTTGGTGGTGGGGGCTCCCATCTGATGCGCAAAATATAGGGAGCACTGGAGTAGGAAGCCATAGCATTCAGATGGGATTCCTTATATTTATCTGGAAGAGACAAATGTGCGTCGCTGACCTGGGCGGACTGCTGAATGGACTGATGTGCTGGCTTGACTGGTGGCAGAGTATCCTCCACTAGTGGAGGGCAACGCCTCTCTGGCATGTTCAAAACTTTGAAGAACCTCTTCTATAGCCGTCCCCAGGTTTGCCAGCTGGTCGTGTTGCTTACGAAGTAGGTATCCCAGTTCGTCAACCGTCTGGGAGATGTCCTGATTTCCTGCTGCTTCCATTTGGTGAGGCAGTATTCTGTAACGTGGATGCTGGGATTCTGGAAGCAAGCACAGGTGGTGAGTTTAATAATAAGCGGCACAATACAAGATACTTGATTAGCGTACAGATATGATACACATAGTCAATACTGACTGGGAAATGGAACTCAGGGAGTGACAGATATAGAGGAGGTAATCAGTGAAGTAATGGAGTCCAGGTGTGCCTATTGATGAAGAGCAGGTGCGCGTAATGATGAATACCTGGACCGGTGGTTAGTAAACCGGTGACATCGAACACTGGAGGGGAGGAGCAGGAGTAGACCTGACACAGTTGTGTTGTGACAAGGTAGGGGTGGTATACAGAAGATAGCCCTATTTGGTAAAAGACCAAGTCCATATTAATGCAAGAAAAGCTAAAATAAGCGAAGAGAAATGACAGTCCATCATTACTTTAAGACATGAAGTCTAGTCATTCCTGAACATTTCAAGAGCTTTGAAAATTTCTTCCAGTGCAGTCCAAAAACCATCAAGCAATATGATGAAACTGGCTCTCATGAAGACCGCCACAGGAAAGAATGTCCCGGAGTTACCTCTGCTGCAGAGGATAAGTTCATTGGAGTTACCAGCCTCAGAAATTGTAGCCCAAATAAATGCTTCACGGAGTTTAAGTAACAGACACATCTCAACATCAACTGCTCAGAGGAGACTGTGTGAATCAGGCCTTCATGGTTGAATTGCTGCAAAGAAACCACTACTAAAGGACACCAATAAGAAGAGACTTTGCTAGGGCCAAGAAACACAAGCAATGGACATTAGACCGGTGGAAATCTGTCCTTTGGTCTAATGAGTCCAAATTTGAGATTTTTGGTTCCAACCGCCGTGTCTTTGTGAGACGCAGAGTAGGTGAACGGATGATCTACGCATGTGTGGTTCCCACAGCCTTTGATATTATTGACCATAGCCTGTTGTTGAAAAAACGTATGTGTTATGCTTTTTTATGCGTAAGCCAAAGTTCAAACAGCTGTGCCTATAATAGTGTTTAAGAGATCATACAAAAGATTTTGTTGTGACTCTTATGTGGATGATGTTAAAATATTTGTTGGTCTGATGTGATTAATGAGGAGCATCCAGACGCCGCACTTGATGAATTTATGAAATTGCTTCTTCCAATTATTGATAAACATGCACCTGTTAAGAAACTGACTGTTAGAACAGTTAAGGCTCCATGGATTGATGAGGAATTGAAAAACGGTATGGTTGAAAGAGATGGGGCAAAAGGAGTGGCTAATAAGTCTGGCTGCACATCTGACTGGCTAACTTACTGCAAATTGAGAATTTATGTGACTAAACTCAACAAAAAGAAGAAGAAACTTTATTATGAAGCCAAGATCAATGATATAAAGAATGATGGGGAAAAAACGTTGGAGTACTTTAAATGAAATTATGGGCCGATAGACAAATTCAACTCCATCTTTCATCGAATCAAATGGCTTATTCATCACAAAACCATTTGATGTTGATTGTTTCATTGGCAAAGTGGACAAACTTAGGCAGGAAATGCCAACAATGAACAGTGAGCAATTGTACTCATGCATAAAAAAAAACAAATAAAGAAAGAAAATCATTGCAAGTTTGAATTTTGTAAAGTTAGTGTTGGAGAGGTGGGAAAATTATTGTTATTGATCAAAAATGACAACCTCCTGGCATTGACAACTTAGATGGAAAGCTACTGAAGATGGTAGCTGACTCTATAGCCACTCCTATCTGTCATATTTGTTATCTGAGCCTAGAGGAAAGTTCTTGTCCTCAGGCCTGGAGGGAAGCCAAAGTAAATCTGCTACCCAAGAGTGGTAAAGCGGCTTTTACTGGTTCTAACAGCAGAACTATAAGCTTGCTGCCTGCTCTTAGCAAACTGTTGGAAAAGAATTGTGTTTGACCAAATACAATGCTATTTCTCTGTAAACAAATTAACAACAGACTTTCAGCATGCTTATTGAGAAGGGCACTCAACATGTACCGCACTGACACAAATGACTGATGATTGGTTGAAAGAAATTGATAATAAGAAGATTGTGGGAGCTGTACTGTTAGATTTCAGTACAGCCTTTTATATTATTGACCATAGCCTGTTGTTGAAAAAACGTATGTGCTATGGCTTTTCAACCTCTGCCATAATGTGGATTCAGAGCTATCTGTCTAATAGAACTCAAAGGGTTTTCTTTGATGGAAGCTTCTCTAATGTCAAACATGTAAAGTGTGGTGTACCACAGCTCAGCTCTCTAGGCTCTCTATTCTTTTCTACTTTTAACAATGACCTGCCACTGGCATTAAACAAAGCATGTGTGTCCATGTATGCTGATGATTAAACCATACAGTTGAAGTCGGAAGTTTACATACACCTGAGACAAATACATTTAAACTCAGTTTTTCACAATTCCTGACATTTAATCCTAGTAAAAATTCCCTGTCTTAGGTCAGTTAGTATCACCACTTTATTTTAAGAATGTGAAATGTCAGAATAATAGTAGAGTGAATGATTTATTTCATCTTTATTTCTTTCATCACATTCCCAGTGGGTCAGAAGTTTACATACACTCAATAAGTATTTGGTAGCATTGCCTTTAAATTGTTTAACTTGGGTCAAACGTTTCGGGTAGCCTTCCACAAGCTTCCCACAAAAAGTTGGGTGAATTTTGTCCCATTCCTCCTGACAGAGCTGGTGTAACTGAGTCAGGTTTGTAGGCCTCCTTGCTCGCACACGCATTTTCAGTTCTGCCCACAAATTTTCTATAGGATTGAGGTGAGGGTTTTGTGAAGGCCACTCCAATACCTTGACTTTGTTGTCCTTAAGCCATTTTGCCACAACTTTGGAAGTATGCTTGGGGTCATTGTCCATTTGGAAGACCCATTTTTGACCAAGCTTTAACTTCCTGACTGATGTCTTCAGATGTTGCTTCAATATATCCACGTAATTGTCCTTCCTCATGATGATTTCTATTTTGTGAAGTTCACCAGTCCCTCCTGCAGCAAAGCACCCCCACAACATGATGCTGCCACCCCCGTGCTTCACGGTTGTGATGGTGTTCTTCGTCTTGCAAGCATCCCCCTTTTTCCTCCAATCATAACGATGGTCATTATGGCCAAACAGTTCTATTTTTGTTTCATCAGACCATAATACATTTCTCCAAAAAGTACGATCTTTGTCCCCATGTGCAGTTGCAAACCGTAGTCTGGCTTTTTTTATGGCGGTTTTGGAGCAGTGGCTTCTTCCTTGCTGAGTGGCCTTTCAGGTTATGTCGATATAGGACTCGATTTAATGTGGATATAGATACTTTTGTACCTGTTTCCTCCAGCATCTTCACAGGTCCTTTGCTGTTGTTCTGGGATTGATTTGCACTTTTCGCACCAAAGTACCTTCAGCTCAAGGAGACAGAACGCGTCTCCTTCCTGAGCGGTATGACGGCAGCGTGGTTCCATGGTGTTTATACTTGCATACTATTGTTTGTACAGATGAACGTGGTACCTTCAGGCGATTGGAAATTGCTCCCAAGAATGAACCAGACTTGTGGAGGTCTACACATTTTTTTCAGAGGTCTTGGCTGATTTCTTTTGATTGTCCCATGATGTCATGCAAAAAGGCACTGAGTTTAAAGGTAGGCCTTGAAATACATCCACAGATAAACCTCCAATTGACTCAAATAATGTCAGTTAGCCTATCAGAAGCTTCTAAAGCCATGACATCATTTTCTGGAATTTTCCAAGCTGTTTAAAGGCACAGTCAACTTAGTGTATGTAAACTTCTGACCCACTGGAATTGTGATACAGTGAATTATATGTGAAATAATCTGTCTAAACAATTGTTGAAAAAATTACTTGTGTCATGCACAAAGTAGATGTCCTAACCGACTTGCCAAAACTATAGTTTGTTAACAGGAAATTTGTGGAGTGGTTGAAAAACGAGTTTTAATGACTCCAACCTAAGTGTATGTAAACTTCCGACTTCAACTGTATATGCATCAGCAACCACAGCTAATGAAGTCACTGAAACCCTTAACAAAGAGTTGCAGTCTGTTTTGGAATGGGTGGCCAGTAATAAACTGGTCCTGAACATCTCTAAAACTAAGAGCATTGTATTTGGTACAAATCATTCCTTAAGTGCTAGACCTCAGCTGAATCTGGTAATGAATGGTGTGGCTGTTGAACAAGTTGAGGAGACTAAATTACTTGGTGTTACCTTAGATTGTAAAGTGTCATGATCAAAACATATAGATTCAATGGTTGTAAAGATGGGGGGAGGTCTTGCCGTAATAAAGAAATGCTCTGCTTTTTGGACACCAAACTCCAAAAAGCAAGTTCTGCAGGTTCTAGTTTTGTCTAATCTTGATTATTGTCCAGTTGTGTGGTCCAGTGCTGCAAGGAAGGACCTAGTTAAGCTGCAGCTGGCCCAGAACAGAGCAGCACGTTTTTCTCTTAATTGTAATCAGAGGGCTGATTTAAATATTATACATGCCAGTCTCTCTTGGCTAAGAGTTGAGGAGAGACTGACTGCATCACTTCTTCTTTTTATAAGAAACATTCATGTGTTGAAAATCCCACATTGTTTGCATAGTCAACTTACACACAGCTCTGACACACACACTTATCCCACCAGACATGCCACCAGGGGTCTTTACACAGTCTCCAAATCCAGAACAAATTCAAGAAAGTGTACAATATTATATAGAGCCCTTATTGCATGGGACTTCCTTCCATCTCATTTTGCTCAAATAAAAAGCAAATCTGGTTCCAAAAACAGATAAAGCAACACCTCGAGGCACAACGTCTCTCCCCTATTTGACCTAGATAGTTTGTGTTTATGTATTGATATATAGGCTACCTGTAGCTTTTTTATTTTTTTATTGATGTAGTTCTGTCCTTGAGCTGTTCTTGTTCATTAACATTCTGTATTATGATATGTTTCATGTTTTGTGTGGACCCCAAGAAGAGTAGCTGCTGCTTTTGCAAAAGCTAATGTCGATCTTAATAAAATACCAAATGGAAAGGAAATAAATTAAATGAAATAAATCAACAGGAAATATATATATTTAAATATATTTATATTTCAAATTATTATTCAATTATTATTTCTAGATTGCAAAGATAAAATAAAAGATTTTTTCTTCTCACTGACGGCAAATGCTTGGAATTTTCCGTTTGTTTTGCCAAGGCATGTCATCTTATCCCCCGCTTTCACAAAATCTACTTGCCTGCTTACAATGTAACACTTCAACCACTAGATATTGTGCAAACGCATGGTCTAAAGTTTGCAGGGAGTTACGCACATTCTCATATCAAGTTCAGTTTTTATTAGGGCTGTCAGAGCTTAGTTAACTCCAGTCAACTTTTTGTAATTTTAATGCATATTTAATCTTTATCGTGATTAATCGCATTGTCTGAAAGCTTTCAAAATACGCGCAAAACATACATTTATAGGCCTACAGCTAAAAACAGCAATGTGATGTCAAAACAATAGAGGTTAAAGAAAGTGTCCTTCATCAATTTACCTGATTTTGCTTACCATTACTATGGACAAAATTAAGACATACAAATTGTTGTAATGCTTTTCATAAAAAAACAATCTTAATTACAGCTCAATTTGAGCAAATTCTGAATTTGAGATTAATCATGATTAATCACAGCTAAGACTGTGATTAACTCGATAAAAGAGTTAAAAAAAGTTAAAAAAGAGTTAAAAAAAACAAAAAATGCCAACTTTTGTGTGAAAACTGGTGCACACATGTATTGGGGTATATTTTGTATACGCTACGTTTATAAATGAGGCCTTGTAGATATGTCAAATTACTCAAGATGTGCCTAGGTAGCATACATGCCCCAAATATCAGAAAACAAAAAATATAGTTTACTTAACTAAATGACTTTGAAAAAGTAGTTCACTACATCCAAACTTCTCTGTGAAACATGATCATATTTAGGCTAAATCCGAAAGGTCATAGACTACAAACTATAAGAACAAATCACTTTGCAGTTATATGTTAATACAATCTGTAATTTAGCATATTAAACACAAAAATTATGTTCAAGTGAGAATTAGGCAGGTCTGATACCAAAAAAAGAAAGGAAATTAGGCTGTTACCTACTTTACCCATATTTTATTTTAGCAAAATAAGTAGTGTGCAGTTCCAGTAGTTAGCCACACTGCTACATGTCAAAAAGTAATTAACTACTTTTTAAACTACCACCAAGCTACTGCAAAATGTAGTTAAATTACCAGTTGAACAACATGTAGTTCACTTCTCCCCAAAACTGGGAAAGTTTACTGTTCAAGGGTCATGACATAGTATTACAGTGCATGCACTGTCTCCAAATGGGATTTTCTCCCTTGAGAAATACCAAATTGTGTACATTTCAAGGGTTGGTGTGGGGATAGTCGATACTATCTTTTGGTACGTGGGTTACGTGGGTTTCGTGGCGTTTGACAGTAAAATTGAGAGGGGTGGAGCTGAGAGGGGGTGGGGCACAGGGCTCGGGGCTCCGGGAAGTGGGGGGCTTAATCAAAGGACCCAAAATGTTACAAGGCAAGCTGGTTTCCAGTAGTTACCACAGCTACAAAGTATATATTGGCTATATTGGAAAAATTCATGCAAGCACATTTGTTTCTTCTTAATTTAAGGTTAGGTATACGGTTAGCAGTGTGGTTAAGGTAAGGGTTAGGTTTAAAATCAGATTTAAAAAATGTGAATTTTAGAAATAGGCGGGCTTTATGATCGTGTGGCTGTGGTAACTAGTGACGACCTTGGCACTCGCTAATACGTTAAGTTAGGACGTTGGGAACGTGCGAGATCATCTGATTGGTCGGTAGGCATATGTGGGAGGAGTGTTTACGCGGCTATTTATTTAGCTAGTTCCATTCTATTATTGTCTTTGGTGTAGTCCAGCTGGTCTGGTTGGTGGTGAAAGACATAGCGCTCTTATTTTATTTATTATTTCACCGTCAACGGGTTTAAAAAAATGTACTTTACGTTTTCTCATAACAACTCGCTGGACGACAGTTTCCCTTCCTCCCCACAGGAAGACCTGGGTTCTCAACGGTTGTCCTGGGGGAATCTGGTGCAGAAACTAACCGTAATCAAAAGGATCAATCAACGGTTGGCAGACAAAGATCATTGCAGTTGGAATACTGGCACTGGTGAGTGTTTGTTTAGCACCTTTTGCAGCCTTTTGCCTGAGTGAGGAGTAGCCTACTGTCTTTGCTTTATTTAGGATTGCTACAACGTTGCAAAAATAATGCATCACACGAAAGGTATGCAGCAATATTGATTCCAAAACAGATTTAAATCTATAACACTTTTTTTCTTGGCATCAATAGTTGCTTATCCATAGGCTTCATATGAAAAAGTTCACCTCAAGATCGATTGTTACAGCACTATACAGTACAATGAATGAAAAGTAGCCTTATCATTTTCTTTTCTGTTCCAGGATCAGTCACAGACATGTCCATGATATCAGAGTCTGACAGTGGTCTCTTCTACAGCCCACTGGAGGAGTCTCTCTGTGCCCACATTGTAAAAACCATTGTTGAGAGCCTCTCAGATGCTACAGACACTGTCCTGTGCTGCTCCAAACTGGTCCTACCAGATCCTCTCCTGCACAACATCAGTCGGGAGCTTCTCCATCTGGCTGCTAGTGAGCCTTGTGGCCTCAAGGGGGCGCTCATTGATCTGTGTGTGGAGCAGGGGGACCAACAAGGAGAACTGTGTAGTGTGGAGCAGATAGCCGTTGACCATAACCTGGTTCCTACCTTCCATCTCACCCTCGTGCTACGGCCAGAGGTGGGAGGGTTGTGGCCCAAGGTGCAGAGGCTCTTTGGGGGCCGGAGGGCAGTGTCCCCCCAGATGCAGAGTGGGAGACACACACTCAGGCTCAGTAACGGGTTCAGGGCTATCAAAAGAAAGCTGTACACTTCAGGAGAGCTGCTCGTTGAAGAGTGCTGACCTGGCAAGAGCTATGGGTGTTTTTTAGTAGATATCAGACCTGAGTCTAGTAATACATATCTGAAATACTTTGATATACTTAGTATGCTGCACTTTGTTTGGTTTGCCTGGTACAATGGAACCAATGTAATGGTCCCAAAAGTGAAAATCAAGCACGCTTCAATACTTTGACTCTGGTCGGATGTATATAATATTGTCTGTGACTCTGGACTGAAGACAACACTACATTGAGAGAAGCCTTGTATGGCTCTGGGTGATAAAGTGAATTCAGATATTCCAATGTGGTCACCAATGTACCTAAAGAAAACTCACTCCACTCCTGAGAGTGTGTAGGTACCTTGAATAGTCAAATTCTGAAGATGCTCTTAATTCCCATAGTGGGGAAAGAAAAGATTGTGCAACAATGTTAACCATGTATTTTTCTTTTCTTATATGCTAAAATGTATTGAATGTTTTCTAGGGAACACATCTTATGGCAGCTTTTCCACATCAATTGACATGTGGAGACAATTGAATGTAAGATATGGCCGTTAAGACAATGCAAAACTGCTGTTTTTGAACCATGGATTTGATTAGACAGTATTTATTTGAACCATGGATTTGATTGGACAGTATTTGATACTCATATTCACCTGAACTGCTTTTTGTACTTTCCTTCAAGAACTTGAAACTGAAGAACTAAAATACATTTTCAAATTAAAATATCCATGTGAAATATTTTGTTAATGGATCAAATATTTGTCTCTGTAATAAAATAAAACCACACTAGGTCATTATATAGTGATTATAAAGAAACATTTGTTTCATTTGAATAAATACAGATTCATTTGTGCAATAATTTATAATCCACCAAGCTACAAGCAAATCCACAGGGTACATTCAATTATATAATTACATTAGCTACATCATTCCATCTAGCCCATGTAATAAAAATGTATAGTATATACAGGTACTAACTATAAATGTTATAAAAACTGTCTCAGATGTCTATCCTTAAAGGCCTTGAGTTGGTTCTTCTAAATATTTATCAAAGCATAATATGGGAAAGAGCTTTTATTATAGCAGCTGTAGCAGTATATCATTCAAAAATACATTTCAAGGTTAAAAAAAAGAGAAACACTAGTGTTTCTATTTAAACCAGCCATCACCTTGTCAGTTTGTTTCACAGTTCTACAGGAAGTTAAGTCTGTCCGCAGGAGTGTGCAGAGAGAGAAAGAGGGGTCCCCCCACAGCCCATATGTCTGCAAGGCATTTTCTCTCTAATTGCTGCTCCAATCTTACGCTCCAATATGTGTGTGTTGGCTTGAATAGAGTGTTGTCTATTGATTTCTTCACATTCGATTCAAGTACCAAATAATCTGAGGGGGAAAATAAGTATGGAGCAATCAAAACATCAAATGGATCTCCAACAACAGAACCTTTTTCATTGAGGTTCAAATCAGAGCAGATGGGCAGCAGGTCATGCAAGCACACATCAAAAATGTTAATCATGGGCATCTATCAGTTACATTTTTTTAATAACACATTGGTTAATAAAAAATATTGGAACAGTGTAAAAGTTCATTAGTGTTTCACTTTCATGGATCTGTGAAGTTGGACTGGTTGCTGATTGCTCATTTGGCCAGATGGGAATGTTCTGGGAGCCTAACTTTAGTCAACCAGTTTAAATGCAATGGGAAACACATCCACTGTCAATGATCTATCAGCAGGCAAGTAAGGGCATTTCACACATAGCTCTGAGCTATAGTATTTTATTTACATTTGGTCCAGTTGGTTTCACATTGCCAAATGAACTAAATTTCCTAAACCAGAAAAAAAACAAATGTATTGTCACAGATGCAGTGAAATGTGTTGTTTTACAGAGTCAGGCATGGTAGTAGGCACCCCTGGAGCCTTGCTCAAGGGCACAGACAGACTTCACCTTGTCAGCTTGGGTATTCTAACCAGCGACCTTTCGGTTACTGGCCCAACACTATCCACCAGGCTACCTGCCGCACCACATGTTCAAGCATTTTTCTATTGGAGAAAAATGTTCACGTTAAGTATATTAAGTTGAGAGCATGTGAACATCTGCGAGAGGATTTTGTGCATGCGGGAACAGTCATGTATGCTTTTTACATAATAGCATAGGTTAACAGGAAGGATAAACCAATATCACGATATGTCTTGCTCATATCGATATCAACTCCAAATCAAACAATATTGAAGTCAAAACAGTATCAAGCGATACTGATATATTTTTCAAGTTTTATTAGTCGTACAGGATACACGTGGTATACACCAGCCAATGAAATGCTTACTTGCAGCTTCCTTCTTGACAATGCAACAACAATAAGAAAAAATAAACGATAAGAATACCAACATAAAGTAAATGGCTCAGTAGAATATAATAAACATTTTAGCATAAGAATAATACAGTAAGGTACAATTTATAGTCCAATATTTACATGTGTTTTGGGGAAGGGGGGATTTGGGGGCAAGTGTTTAAATTGTGCAGTATTTAGCAATCCTAATAAGAGTCTGGCAGCAGCAGTTGTGATTTGTGTGTAGCATTATTTATATGCGTGTATGTCTGGGAATTTTAGATATTGGTGCCCACCATTACAACGTACCCTTCTGTATGTCTGTGGGTTCTTATCCCTGTATCGTGATCTAAATCTCCGACAGTCGTAGGCGTTCCCATCCGCTGAGCCCTTTGGTACAAGTCAGAATCTCCGAAATGATGAGCAAGGTACAGCAAGCCTTCCTCTGGAAGACAAAAACACACAGAAATGTATCCAATATATAGAAAAATATAATTATGCACTTTATCAAAAATCTTAAACTTCAGAATGATTTCACTGCAATGGCCTGGCGACGCATCCACCATAGTTCAAATCAAAATGTTATTTGTCACATGCACCAAATTCAAACAGGTGTAGCCTTACAGTGAAATACTTACTTACAAGCCCTTAACCAACAATGCAGTTAAGAAAAATGTACTAAAATAAACTGAAGTAAAAAAATGTTTAACAAGAAATAAAACATAATAGCAAAATTGAACTTAAACAAACTAAAAATATAAACAAATAAAACCGATTATCCATCTCAACCCATTCTCTCCTGCCCTCAATCATGTCAACATCTACACTTGGTTTCGGAAATAGTCACGGAGGAACATTCCCCAATGCAATTGCGTGCCCTACCTCTCTCCCCCAGTCTGAGCAAATTTTTTCATAGTTCCCATTTGTCTTGAACGCACTGATGTCTAAATTTCAGAGTTCCCTGTTGTTTTGAACTCGACATATGATCCCCGCAGAAATTAATGTCACAATCGAAACAATTGGAAACTGGGAACTCGGAAATCTCTGACTTGAAACCACCAGAAGAGGCGAAGGGAGAATGATAACTGGGAGTATTTGTATGGAGGTCAACGAGAGTGTCGAATTTGGTTAACAAAAAATGTAATGGCTTATTTGTTATTTGTGGCTAATTTGACTTAATAGAAGTTTCGTAATGATAAGGTTGTTATGAGTGTACTGATATAAGTAGGACAATAAATCGGAGGGTCATGCTAGAAGGGATCCAGCTTTTTACAAATTAACGTCAGATTTACTTTTTGTAGCAGCAGGTTAGTATAATTTACGCAGCAGTTTATGATAATTAGGTTAAGGTTAGGAAATGGGTTTGGGTTAGCTAAAATGCACCAAAAAAATGTTGACCTCAATTAGACAAAAGCTGGATCCCTTCTAGCTATGACCTTATCGGCGTTGTGCCTGATCGTCATTAATTAACACAAACAGTTTTAAAAAATGTTATACATTTTTTAAGGTTTATAATCATATTTTAAGAGGATCAGGTTTAGTAATAGGTGCAGCGGTCTAAGGCATGGCATCTCAATGCTTGAGGCGTCACTACAGACACCCTGGTTCGAATCCAGGCTGTAATACATCTGGCCCTGATTGGGAGTCCCATTTTTTCCATTTATGTTTTGAGATTGGACTTTAGCAGATTGGTAAAAAAAGGGGTCAGATGAAGCAGATGCTAAGCTACAGGACTGTTTTGCTAGCACACTGGAAAATGTTCCGGGATTCTTCTGATGGCATTGAGGAGTACACCACATCAGTCACTAGCTTCATCAATAAGTGCATCGATGACGTCATTCATGCAGTGACTGTACATACATACCCCAACCAGAAGCCATGGATTACAGGCAACATCCGTACTGAGCTAAAGGGTAGAGCTGCCGCTTTCAAGGACTCTAACCCGGAAGCTTATAAGAAATCTCGCTATGCCCTCCAACGAACCATCAAACAGGCAAAGCGTAAATACAGTACTAAGATCGAATCGTACTACACCGGCCCAGGACGCTCGTCGGATATGGCAGGGCTTGCAGACTATTACAGACTACAAAAGGAAGCACAGCCGAGAGCTGCCCAGTGACACGAGCCTACCAGATAAACAAAATTACTTCTATGCTTGCTTTGAGGCAAGTAACACTGAAACATGCATGAGAGCATCAGCTGTTCCGGACGACTGTGTGATCACGCTCTCCGCAGCCGATGTGAGTAAAATTCACAAAGCCGCAGGGCCAGACGGATTACCAGGACGTTACCAGGACGTGTACTCCGAGCATGCGCTGACCAACTGGCAAGTGTCTTCACTGACATTTCCAACCTCTCCCTGTCTGAGTCTGTAATACCAACATGTTTCAAGCAGACCACCATAGTCCCTGTGCCCAAGAACACTAAGGTAACCTGCCTAAATGACTACCGACCCGTAGCACACGTCTGTAACCATGAAGTGCCTTGAAAGAATGGTAATGGCTCACATCAACGCCATTATCCCAGAAACCGAATACCCACTCCAATTTGCATACCGCCCCAACAGATCCACAGATGATGCAATATCTATTGAACTCCACACTGTTCTTTCACACCTGGACAAAAGGAACACCTATGTGAGAATGCTATTCATTGACTACAGCTCAGCGTTCAACACCATAGTGCCCTTAAAGTTCATCACTAAGCTAAGGACCCTGGGACTAAACACCTCCCTCTGCAACTGGATCCTAGACTTCCTGACGGGCCACCCCCAGGTGGTAAGGGTAGGTAACAACAAATCCGCCACGCTGATCCTCAACACGGGGGCCCCTCAGGGGTGCGTGCTCAGTCCCCTCTTGTACTCCCTGTTCACTCATGACTGCACGGCCAGGCATCACATCACCAACAAACTAACATCACCAACAAACTAACATGGTCTAAGCACACCAAGACAGTCGTGAAGAGGGCACGACAAAACCTATTCCCTCTCAGGAGACTGAAAAGATTTGGCATGAGTCCTCAGATCCTCAAAAGGAACTACAGCTGCACCATCGAGAGCATCCTGACGGGTTGCGTCACTGCCTGGTATGGCAACTGCTTGGCCCCTGACCGCAAGGCACTACAGAGGGTAGTACATACGGCCCAGTACATCACTGGGGCCAAGCTTCCTGCCATCCAGGACCTCTATACCAGGCGGTGTCAGAGGAAGGCCCTAAAAATTGTGAAAGACTCCAGCCAGCCTAGTCATAGACTGTTCTCTCTGCTACCACATGGCAAGCGGTACCGGAGCACCAAGTTTAGGTCCAAGAGGCTTCTAAACAGCTTTTACCCCCAAGCCATAAGACTCCTGAACATGTAATCAAATGGCTACCCAGACTATATGCATTGCCCCCACAACCTCTTTTACACTGCTGCTACTCTCTGTTTTTATTGATGCATAGTCACTTTAATAACTCTACCTACATGTACATATTACCTCAATTACCTCAACTAACCGGTGCCCCCACACATTGACTCTGTACCGGTACCTCCTCTATATAGCCTCGCTATTGTTATTTTACTGCTGCTCTTTAATTATTGGTTACTTTTATTTATTGGGGGGGGGTATTTTTCTTAAAACTGCATTGTTGGTTAAGGGCTTGTAAGTAAGCATTTCACTGTAAGGTCTACACCTGTTGTATTCGGCGCATGTGGCAAATACAATTTTATTTTATTTGATTGGCGTCACCTCGTTGGTCAGTATGTGTTCAACCTGTGCTGGTTTGTCCATTTCGTTAGTTGGAAGAGGTTTCATCTGTGTTGGCCCAGTGGTCTTGAGAGATGTGGAGGGTCAACACCTTAACTTGAGCCTTCCCTGTGGTTCAGTTGGTAGAGCATGGTGTGTGCAACGCCAGGGTTGTGGGTTCGATTCCCACGGGGGGCCAGTAAAAAAATAAAAAAATAAATGTATGCATTCACTACTGTAAGTCGCTCTGGATAAGAGCGTCTGCTAAAATATGTAAAATGTTAACATCCCTGGGTCCCACCTAGTCAACAGCCAGTGGAATTGCGTGGCGAGAAATACAAATACCTAAAAAATGCTATAACTTCAATTTCTCAAACATATTACTATTTACACCATTTTAAAGACAAGACTCAAGTTAATCTAACCACATTGTCCGATTTCAAAAAGGCTTTACAGCGAAAGCAAAACATTAGATTATGTCAGGAGAGTACCCTGCCAAAAATAATCACACAGCCATTTTCAAAGCAAGCATATATGTCACAAAAACCAAAACCACAGCTAAATGCAGCACTAACCTTTGATGATCTTCATCAGATGACACTCCTAGGACATTATGTTATACAATACATGCATGTTTTGTTCAATCAAGTTCATATTTATATCAAAAAACAGCTTTTTACATTAGCATGTGACGTTCAGAACTAGCATACCCACCGCAAACTTCCGGTGAATTTACTAAATTACTCATGATTAACGTTCACAAAATACATAACAATTATTTTAAGAATTATAGATACAGAACTCTATGCAATCGCGGTGTCAGATTTTAAAATAGCTTTTCGGCGAAAGCACATTTTGCAATATTCTGAGTACATAGCCCGGCCATCACGGCTAGCTATTTTGACACCCACCAAGTTTGGCCCTCACCAAACTCAGAATTACTATTAGAAAAATTGGATTACCTTTGCTGTTCTTCGTCAGAATGCACTCCCAGGACTTCTACTTCAACAACAAATGTTGTTTTGGTTCCAAATAATCCATAGTTATATCCAAATAGCTCCGTTTTGTTCGTGCGTTCAGGTCACTATCCGAAGGGTGACGCGCGAGCGCATTTCGTGACAAAAAAATTCAAAATATTCCATTACCGTACTTCGAAGCATGTCAACCGCTGTTTAAAATCAATTTTTATGCTATTTTTCTCGTAAAATAGCGATAATATTCCAACCGGGCGACGTTGTATTCATTCAAAGGCTGAAAGAAAAAAATTGAGAATTCTCATGAATGCGCATCTCCAGTGTCACTGTTCCCAGGCTGACCACTCACAAATTCTCCTGCTGTTCTTTGCCCAGAGACAGCAGACACCCCATTACACTTTCTGGAGCCTTCTGAGAGCCAATGGAAGCCTTAGAAAATGTCACGTTACAGCAGAGATGCTGTATTTTTGATAGAGATGCAACTGAAGGACAACAAATTGTCAGACAGGGCACTTCCTGTATGGAATCTTCTCAGGTTTTGGCCTGCCATATGAGTTCTGTTATACTCACAGACACCATTCAAACAGTTTTAGAAACTTTAGAGTGTTTTCTATCCAAATCTACTAATTATATGCATATTATCGTTTCTGGGCAAGAGTAGTAACCAGTTTAAATCGGGTACGTTTTTTTATCCGGCCGTGCAAATACTGCCCCCTAGCCCCAACAGGTTTTAAGTTGTCGCACCCTATTTGTGTTAATTTGTCTGATCTTCCCTGTTTTCATTTTACGCCTCATTTTTGGTTTGCTTCCTGTCTTTAAGTTTGGTGTGAGTTTTTCTTGTTTGCCTCTTAGTGGCCAAATTTAGTGGGTGCTCATGGTGGGTGTCTTTTAGGTCCCAGTTGTTGTTACTGTGCAACTTTCTGTGGACACCCCCATGAGTGTCTTTCAGAACCCCTCCTAGAACCCCACCTGTTTCATTTTGGTTGTTGTCAGTGACTCTTTGTTAGTTCCCCCTTATGTTTGAGCGACATTTTTTTGTTTTCTTGCTGGGGAATGTAACACAGAATATTAGCTCAAAGGTATTGTGGAGCTCCTGCACATACCGGCAGCCAAAATGAATACCGGCCCCTACTTCAGTCCAAGTCAAGCACTTCCAATGATCAATATTGACAATGTATGTAGAGCCACTTAAACCTGTGTATTTATGTGTAAAGTTTAGTTGGATAGTTCCCCCTTAGCCATACTTTTAATACAAGCAGCATTACGTAAACATAAGCCCTTACAGTTCTGGTGAAGGCATGTCTATGCTCTGCAGCCATGGATGGATGATACCACCACAAACCCAGGGAAACTACCACCATTAACAAAGAAGAAATGGTGAAATAATTCCAGGAACAAGCATGCATTAAATTAACAGCTGCGCTCTGAGGAGAGATGGGCATGGGCAAGGCGGGCAACATTGTATGTGAATGGGGACCACCTCCTCAACATGCCAGAGAGACACAAGCTTGTGGCCAGGTGCTGCCAGGACTTCTTTCACCTCACCCCTGGAGGCCTGTCTGCTGTTCCACAACGGAGGCCACTGGAGGGAGGTAGGATAGGATAGGACAGCCTTTCTCAACCCAGTTCAAAGGGCCCACCAGTCATTCCATATATTTGATGTACCCTAACACCAGCACAACTGATTCAAATCAAATCAACACTGGTGGCGTTCCTGCCTGATCAGATCTCACAACGCTTGGATAGGTGTTTAACATATCAGCTAACTACATCATCTAGAAATCTGATCCCCGACTGTGCAGTCAATGACGTGGCACACAACCATTGGTTGATGCAATGCAACCGCCGTGTTCAAGAGCATCAAAGCTGTGATAGCCGTGTTCGACTGACTGATCTACAAAGTACATTACATCATAAATAACAACTCAATATTATTTGTTGATCAGTCAGTCAGTCACCATTTACCCATGATACATTACATGGGCTGTGTTTGATAATCTCAAACACAGCCATAGTCCGCAATGTAGTTAGGCAGGAACACCACAATTGGTTGAGTTCCTGCCCAACATTATGAGCAGGCATTGCATTGCATCAACCAATGGTTGCACACCATGTCATCGACTGTGCAGTTGGGCATCAGACAGCTATGTCATATGATGTGGTTAGATGATATGTTGAATACCTATCCAGGCTTTGTAAGATCTGGCATGCGTCTGTAACGTAGTCGGGCAGGAACTCAACTGTGTTCAAGAGTTTCCACTAGATTGCACAGCCACAAAGTAAAAATTGGCTA
Source organism: Salmo trutta (assembly GCF_901001165.1). NCBI lineage: Eukaryota > Metazoa > Chordata > Actinopteri > Salmoniformes > Salmonidae > Salmo > Salmo trutta. The sequence continues at coordinate 8,011,192 of NC_042961.1, read as the reverse complement.
TATTGTAAAATTCATTAAAACAAAAATGTGCTTTTTGGTCTTAAGTTAGGGTTAGGCTGGGAATAAGGTAAGTAGTGTGGTTAGGGTTAGATTTAAAAGAATCATATTTTAATAAGAGAAATTGTAGAAATAGGCATGGTTTATGACTTTGTGGCTGTGGTAACTAGGGGCGACAGTGTCAAGAGCGTCAAATCCGTGATGCATTGTGGGTAAATTGTGACTGACTGATCTACAAATAATAACGAGAAGTTTATTTATGATGCAAGGTGATTTGTAAATCAGTCAGTCGGCAGTTGCCTGCGGTGACGGCTGCAATGTCGAACAAGCCCATTGGCTTTCAGATTAGTTAACTCATTTCAGGTGTGTTTGTGTTGGAATACTTCAAATATATGGAGCGACTGTTGGGCCCAAAGAACTGGGATGAGAAAGGCTGGGATAAGATAAGCCTAAACTTTATTGTCCCCGGGGGTTCAATCGTCTTGGACACACAGTACTCATTTATTGAAATGAACCCTATACATTACACGCTCACAGGTGACAGTGAGGACCAACGCAGCATGCCACACCACACCACACCACACCACACCACAGAGGCTCACCCCGGATGAGATAGAGGTCCATAAGCCCTTCCTGGTGGATTACTTCACCAAGGGGCCTGGTGCTATCTGCCAGCTAGACTCCCAGTACTTCCAGGAGAGTCCCACGAGTCGCTGCAGCCACGAGGAATCCCCCTACAAGCTGCTGCATGTCCTGCCACACATACAACAGGAAGTGATGAATAGAATGCAATACAGTACACAATATATTAACATGCACAGTGTAAAAAAAGGCTATAGTAAGAGAATGGTATAGTTTTATTTGGTAACCTTTTACCTAGTTCACTCAAATTACAAAATGATATGTTGATTTCCTTATCCTGAAAACAATGCTGTGAGGGTATGGCAGCAATCCATGCTTTGGTTTTGTTTACTTGGCCACTGTTTCCAAATGCAAACTTTTTAGCTTTGTGGCACAAATCCAATGCAGGTCAATGGTACCGGTATTCACATTTTTCACACTTCATTTCCAAATCATCTATAAGTAACTTCACAGAGCTACACAATCCATTTTACACACTTTAGGATAATTTGGACATGAAGGCAGAAAAATGCTAATATCAGTATGATTGACTTCCATTGGATTGGAAATTAGCATTTGGAAACAGTAGCCAGGTAAACAAAACCAACGCATGGAACACTGTCATAGCTTGTCCATAGACTGCTTACAGGGTAAGAAAACAATATAGAATTTAGTAATTTGGGTACACTATCCCTTTAATTTGCCCTTCTATACCTATGAAAATTCACAGTAATAACTGTAGAACAACATTGTTTTATCATTATAGTTACATAGTAACTGCTTTGTAACTACATGGGAATAGTTTAGCAATGTAGGTTATTGTGGAACAAGGACTGACATTTCCAAATCAATTGATCATGGAGGTCCTGGGCTATTCCTCAGACATTTGCCCACTCACAGCTGTGGTGAACCCTGCCCGGGCTCTAAGAAATCCCTCATCTACCCGCAGGCTGCTCTATATCTCCTGTAAACCCGAAGGAGAGCCCATGAGGAACTTCAGGGATCTGTGCTGCAGTCCTGACCCATAGAGGAAGCTGACATGGGAGGCGTTCAGTCTGACTGTAACTGTGCCTGTGGATATGTTCCCTCACACACCACACTCCAAACTGTTGCTGGTCTTTAAGAGATAGTTCATTACTACCACTACCACTACAACTTACACAACAGCTGAACCATTTCTAGTTTTTATAATTCTTATACATTGTGAATGTTGTCCTCTGGATTGTGTGTTGACTACAGAGATAAAATAGTCGAATCTGTGGAAATTCAATTCCAAAATCCTCTCAAAAAGGAAAGTGATCATTACTTAAAAATACAAATTCTGACAGCTTTTCAATGTCATGTAGAATATTAAATCAATGTTGTACGTTATTCAGAAGCATAAACTACAGATACTGCATTGTGAGGGGTTGTGTCTCTATATCCTACAGCAGCAGTGAATCAAAACATTTTCTGCCTTGTAAATGGATCAAAGTAGGAAATGGGTGAAATGTGAGCAGGGTGAAATGTGTTTGGGGTCGCTTGCTCACAAAACGCTGGAGTAGATTCTCTTCTATCTTCTTCTCTTCTGTGTTTGATTGAGGCACATGCTGTACTCCATCTGTTATGTCATGTTGCATGCCTGAACTGCATAGGCGTAAACTCCATATATGTACACTAGGTGGTGCTATGGAGTCAACTATAAACTTCCAATGTGTCGCCTTGAGTTACCTGTTTTACATTATTGCTGACATAAAAGACAGGAAGAACCCTTAAATTGAATCACCATTAGGGTGAAATGTACAGTATTTGATCAGTTCTCCCTTCTAAAAACCCATGATTTATATATAAAAAAAAGAACAAAAGACATTATGGACATACTCGGTGGTCAGTTAATTAGGTTGGACCACCCTTTGCCTCCAGAACAGACTGAATTCTTTGGGGGATGGATTCTACAAGGTGTCAGAAAGGTTGCATAGGGAGGTTGGTCTATGCTGACGCAATGGCATCACATGGTTGCTGCAGATTGGACAGTGGTACATTCATGCTGTGAACAGCCCGTTCCATCTCATCCCAAATATGCTCTATTGGGTTTGGTCAGCAATAATGTTCAGATACGGTGTGGCATTCAATCGTTGCTCAATTAGCACGAAGGGACCTAACGTGTGCAGGAAAACATTCCCCTCACCAGTGCAATACCGCCACCAGCCTGTACTGTTGAAAGCAGGAAGGATGGGTCCAAGGACTCATGCTGCTTACACCAAATCCTGACTGCCATCAGCATGACGCAACAGGAACTGGGATTCGTCGGACCAGGCAATGTTTTTCCTCTCCTCAGTTGTCCAGTGTTGGCGATCGTGTGCCCACTGGAGCCACTTCTTCTTGTTTATAGCAGATAAAAGTGGAACCTGGTGTGGTCGTCTGCTGAAATAGCCCATCCATCCATGACAAGGATCAACAACTTGTGCATTCCGAGATGCTGTTCTGCACACCACTGTTGTACTGCACAGTTATTTGTTTGTCTCTTTCGACCTCTCTTATCAACAAGCTGTTTTCACCCACAGGACTGCCGCTGACTGGATTCTTTTGTTTCTCTCACTGTTCTCGGTAAACCCTAAACACTGTTGTGAGTGGAAAGCCCAGGAGATCGGACATTTCTGAGATACTGGATCCGGCACGCCTGGCACCGACAATCAGACCACACTCAAAGCCACTTAGGTCATTCTTTTTGCCTATTCTAACGTTCAGTCGAACAGTAACTGAATGCCTCAACACCTGTCAGCCTGCTTTATATAGCAAGCCACGGCCACGTGACTAACTGTCTGTAGGAGCGATCAGTTCTCATGAACGGGTGATGTACCTAATAATTTGGCAAGGTTGGGGTCAATGTAGGAAGTGAGTAATTGTCAGTCCCACTTTAAATGAAGTACAACTTATACAGTTTATCATGTGTCCCAAATCATCCTCATATCAATGGTGTATAAACATACATAGTGTTATTTACATTTTAGTCATTTAGCAGACACTCTTATCCAGAGCGACTTACAGTAGAGTGCATACATTTTTATTACATTTTTAAATACTGGTCCCCCGTGGGAATCGAACCCACAACCCTGGCGTTGCAGGCGCCATGCTCTACCAACTGAGCTACAGCGTCCCGATGTGTTATGACACATTTGGCAATTCTCCCTACAGTGGGAATGGTTAGCTCACCATTTATACACCATTTATAGAATATGGCATATGCATATAGATACTTTTTTTGTAAAAGCAGCTGTTAATTGGTTAATTATGTGGATTCCTGGGAAGCTTGGGTTTATGACTAAAGTGGAATTTAAATCAAATAGAATCACAAGTCAGGTGTATTCAGGATGCTTTAAAGGTTGAATCCAAATTCAAAACTTGATGAATTGGTTTGAAGTACTAAAAGATATTTGAGGCAAAGGGCATTTCAAGACAGCCTTTTCAAAATGTTTAACACTGTCCAGGACATAGCTTAGTTGAAAATGGGTACACAAAAGCTTACCTCATTAAATGTATTTTCAAAGACACAACTAAGCGTTTCAGACTTCAAATAAGTAGGTGCACCTTGCTCCACTGACACTAGCTATTGTGAAAGACCAAATAAGTTTTAATTAAAACAATTATAATTAATGATTAATTTAGAGGCCCTAGTAAATATTAATAAGGATAGGGGAGAAAAAGTCTAGACTATTTTCACAAATGTTATTTAGCTAACAAATATGTTATAATATTATAATTCACATAAAAATTCAAGTATCAATTTAGTTAAACATATTTTTCAAAAAAGTGATTAGCTCAATTGATAGTGACAGAGTCTTCTGACTTCCCAAGCAAAGTCAATTTTTGCTTTGCTTTGGTATTTGGTATTGGATATTTGATTAGGATCCCCATTAGCTGTTTCAAAAGCAGCAGCTACTCTTCCTGGGGTCCACACAAAACATGACACATAATACAGAACATCATTAGACAAGAACAGCTTTAGACAAGAACAGCTCCTCGACTTTAGAAGGTCGTAGCTCAGCCTCAGAATGCCATCATAGAGACAAACCAGATATTTTTACATTTAATTGTTTAAATGTAACCTTTATTTAACTAGGCAAGTCAGTTAAGAACAAATTATTATTTACAATGACGGCCCATGTGCATCAGAACCCCACTTTTCTCGTAAAACTTACAGCTTTTCCCATTCAAAATCTTAAACTAAAAAAGGGTAGGCTTTTTGCACTTTTTTTAACAAGGGGTATGCATACCATCATATACTGCATCAGTTCGAGCCCTGGTTTTTAGGTACTGGTTCACTGTAGTTCACTGACAGTCTAGTTCACTGACTTATTGCACTCAATGTGCAAGCAATGTTTCAAATATACAGCAGGAAAAAAACCTGTTTGAGCCAGAGAGGTTACACTCTATGTGTTGTAATGTGTTGCAACAATTGTCCCTTGGCCTGCCTAACAACGGGGTGTTATTTTCCCCACGCAAGAGGTCAGAGGGATGATGTCACGCCAGACCTAGACCACCAGACCTGCTGACCAGCAGGCCTAGTCACAGACTGGCCACTAAGCCAGGAGATAAGAAGCCTGGTCCCAGATCTGTTTGTGCTGTCTTGTGACAATGACCATATTAGTTGGCAAACCAGCATTTGAGTTGGCAAGACAGCACAAACTGATATGGGACCAGGCTAGTACAATAGTGCCAGGTTGGCTAGACAGATGACCACATAGTCAAATGTAGTTGAGAAAGAGATAAATGCATTCCAGGGGGTCAAGATGAGTTGGCATGTTTTGTTTATCTTTATTGCGTGTGTGTCAGTCAGTGCCACTTTATGGTATGTCTTACAGGGGGAGTTACCTGTTTTTTGCTTATCTAGATTTGTATCAAACAGTTCAAGAATGTTCTCTGATATATCAGTCAACATCACATCGGAACTTGTAATCATAAAGCGTCTTAGGGTAGGAGTGCTGATCTAGAATCAGTTTAGCCTTTTAGGTCAGGGGTATTCAACAGGGGGTCCTCAAAAATGTATATAATGCATTTTTATGAATATTGCTAGCACCAACAGAATAAATAAAATTTGAAAAAAAAAAAAATGTACACCTTTATTTTACCAGGCAAGTCAGTTGAGAACAAATTCTTATTTTCAATGACGGTATAGGAACAGTGGGTTAACTGCCTGTTCAGGGGCAGAACGACAGATTTGTACCTTGTCAGCTCGGGGATTCAAACTTGCAACCTTTCGGTTACTAGTCCAACGCTCTAACCACTAGGCTACCCTGCCGCCCCAACATACAGTACTTACAGTAGAAAAGATGATAATATATGTTTTTCTAGTGAGCAAATTTCTAATATTGCGCAAATTACACTCATTGGAGCCAATTACAGTCACTGGAGTATCTGAGTATTCAATTAAAATGGTCAAAAAGTTACAAAAATAGCTTCTTAGCAAAGAGCAATTTCTCAAGGAAGAATTTTGCTAGGACTGTCTGGGAGTGATCTGAGTGGAGAGGGGAAAACTGAAAAGTAGCTGTTAATGGCAGAGAGGTTTGGAACTCTCTTTCGTACTGGTCTATTAACTAATGTACTGCATGGTGATGACACCATGGAAGGCCAAAACTCCATCCCACCAAAACAGGCCGAAATTTCCGGTGGTCATTTCAAACAGTGCTTACACTAAAAGGGCATTATCATAATTTTCCCAATTTCCCAGTATTATTCCAACCTCATAGTGTAGAAACATATGCTACATAAAACACAGGAAAAACACATCTGGGCCTTTAACCAGCTAAACAGGTGCTCTTATGCCTTGCTAACTGGTTATATGTGGCATGTGTATAACTACACGTCTTGTATGTGAACATGGCATTAGCGGAAATGTTTTGGAGTTACCTTTCTAGCCAGTAGGCTATGTTAGAGTTTACACTTCCTCTTTAAATTATAACGTGGTCAAATAATGAAAAACTATCTACCAAATCTATTCATTTTAAAATGTTGATTACTTCTCCTTGCCATTATCATTCACATGATAAGACAAGGTGTGCACGTTGGAGCTCCCTGGGTCACCGGTTTGCCTGCCCTGTCATAGGTTACAAAGATACACATATCAGAGAATGTTGACTTGAGTGGGAATATTCAATGTTTTAAATTAAACTGTCAATCTTTCATAGGAAACCTATTGAAATCCTAGAAATATAGATAATAGAATATGAATTCCCATTCAAGTTGGCATCCGGTAAAAAAAAGAAAAAAATGTAATACAACATTTTTTCAAGTAATAATCAAATCTTTTGACAACCCTGTTTATAAGCTTTCAAATGATATCAAACCCATCCGAATTATATCAAACCCAACCAAATGATATCAAACCCAACCGAATTATATCAAACCCAACCAAATGATATCAAACCCAACAGTCTCATTGTGTGGTGGGGTATGCAAATGAGCACCTCTATCTCCTGGACGTTTTGGCATTCAGATTCAGAAAGTCACTTTCTGACCACTGGGCAAACATGTAAGGAAGGTTTCGTTCAAATCAAAAGAGGTGCATTCAGAAAGTGATTGATTTCATATAGTCTATACCTTCCTTATCTATTGTACACTACACCTGTTAACGGATCCAGTGATTGAGCAAGTGAACATGGTTAAAAACCAACCAGAAAATATCAGGTTAAAAACCAACCAGAAAATATCAGGTTAAAAACCAACCAGAAAATATCAGGTTAAAACCAGCCAGAAAATATCAGGTTAAAAACCAACCAGAAAATATCAGGTTAAAAACCAACCAGAAAATATCAGGTTCAAATCAAACCAAGAGTGTAAATTGTATGTACAACAAATCATTTGGGGTGTGCTTATATTTGTGCAATTACACACGTTTTTTACATATCCCAACACCCCCTGAGACACCTGCAGGTGGGGTTACAGCCAGGGTTAAGTGCTTTGCTCTGGGATTCAAACCAGCAACCTTTTGGTTACTGGCTCAATGCTCTAACCTCGAGGGTACCTGCAGACAATATATGATGTGTGGTGTTCTGTGTCCATCCCACTTGAACAATAGAGAGTTTATTATCCAAACATACTGTATACTGTACTTTATAGGGTATTCAAGCCTATCTTGAAGGCCTTATTCTGACAGTTCGAGTCAAAAGTTATGTTTACTTAACGAAATTAGAGAATGCATGCTTCTGCCTACAAAGAGTTGTAAGATTGGATGGCTCATGGCCGTTTTGAACACTTGTCATGTTCCAACAGGTAAAATATGGCACGTGATTATAATTGTGTGTTTGATCATTTTAAGGATCTCGTTTTGGCAAAATATTAGGTTAAAGTTCAACCAGCAGGGAAAATCCAGGTATGACGGCTGTGCTCTGTGCAATACAGAACCATATACTATGTATTTACAACTCTTCAGTAGTGATATGAGATATTTATCTACAGTGTAGCTGTACCAAGTAAACTGTATAAAGTTGATTGAGTGATGCCATGAGTCAACCAACCTGATTGGCGAAGGCATGGTTAGAGAAGCGGTCTGGTAACTGGAGGCTTGCATTGTTTCAATTCCCAAGCTGACTGGGGTGAAATCTGCAGGGAATGAGACGGCAGCCAGAGGTTTACCGGCTTCAACATCCCGTATGCTACCTAGCACCGTTGTGCACTAGAGCAAGGTTCTTTGCTCCAGCAGCCCTTAACTGTGTGTTATAAGTGTCAGATTGGGTACTGTTACAGCAACAAATACAGGATTTCCATCCAAATGGACCAACAAAGCAAGTTTTCTAGCATTGCAATGATAGTCTTAAAGGCTTTAACAGAAAGCTTAAAATATGGTGTTCTTGATCCTTCCAATTCATTGGAATTTGAAAATACTTGGTCAAAGTTCAACCAGGTGGGAAACTCCATGTATGATCAGTGGTGCTCTACTCGTGCAAAAAGGAAAATATAAATTATGCATCCATATACTTTTATTTCTGTTCTTTTCAAGCAATGAAATAAGATCTTTATCTGTAGTGCACTGCAGTCTAAGCTGTATATGGTTGGTTGACTCATTGGAGTATTGAGGTCATGTTTCAACAGGTAAAATATGGCCGTTATTATGGTGTGTTCGCTTGATCCTGAACATGTGTTGACATTTGAGTCATTTCATTCATAATATCCCTATTATATAAACACGAGTCTAGGCTATAGGATGACCAATATTATTACTGCAAATAGGCCGTTGAGGACTCAAGTTATTCAAGTGATTCATGAGAGTCGAATATATATATTTTTGAATATGTGAGATTCTATTCATAGTTATTATGTAATCATTATTCTATAAACATGACATGAGGCTAACGTTACAGCTTGACTAACATTATGGCAGCAATAGGCTACCTCTAACACTCTGTTGTTTCAAGGGATTCAGGAGAGTCAACAGAAAAGCTTCTATTTTGAATAATGACAATATGGAATATATACTCATAATATCCTCATACTCATGTTGTATTAGATCAGGTATTCCCAAACTGGGCTACGCGTAATGCCGTCGAGGGTAGGCCAAATAAAAATGTGAATCACATTTTTTTTTAAATACTTATTTTTTTCTTCACATTTTCAAACAGTCCATTTATCTTTTCCAACTGGGCTATACATTTGGGTGAGGTTTTTTTCTCACCTGTGAAGCCTCGTTTCACTGCCAAAATTAAAATGAAACCCCCGATATAAACCAGTGATATAACAACACAATGTCAAATACAGGTAGCCTAGACAAATAATTAATATCCAATCACATTAACCATTACTCTCTCGCGGGAATTCCACTAACGGTCTGTATGTAGCTAAACATAGCTGCTGCTCATGTTGGTATCTGTACTGATGGTGCAAAAGCCATGACAGGGAGACATAGTGGAGTGGTAACGCGCGTGCAAGCAGTTGCTCCCAATGCCACTTGGGTACACTGCAGCATCCACCGAGAGGCTCTTGCTGCCAAGGGAATGCCTGACAGCTTGAAATACGTTCTGGACAATACAGTGAAAATGGTTAACTTTGCTAAAGCAAGGCCCCTGAACTCTCGTGTATTTTCTGCACTATGCAATGATATGGGTAGCGACCATGTAACACTTTTACAACATACAGAAGTGCAATGGTTATCAAGGGGCAAAGTATTGACACGTTTTTTTAAATTGAGAGATGAGCTTAAAGTTTTCTTTACTGACCATAATTTTCACTTGTCTGACCGCTTCTCACATGACTGGCCTACCTGGGTGATGTTTGATCTGAGTGATCTGAATCTAGGATTACAGGGACTCTCCGCAACTACATTCAATTTGCAGGCCAAAATTGAGGCTATGATTAAGAAGTTGGAGCTCTTCTCTGTTTGCATTAACAAGGACAACACACAGGTCTTTCCATCATTGTATGATTTTTTGTGTGCAAATGAACTCAAGCTTACGGACAATGTCAAATGTGATATAGTGAAGCACCTGAGTGAGTTGGCTGCGCAATTACGCAGGTACTTTCCCGAAACAGATGACACATACAACTGGATTCGTTATCTCTTTCATGCCCTGCCTCCAGTCCACTTACCGATATCTGAACAAGAGAGCCTCATCAAAATTGCAACAAGCGGTTCTGTGAAAATTGAATTTAATCAGAAGCCACTGTCAGATTTCTGGATAGGGCTGGGCTCAGAGTATCCTGCCTTGGCAAATCGCACTGTTAAGACACTGATGTAGAAGAGTAGGGAGGTAAGGCAATAAATAGGCCATAGAGGCGAAATAATTATAATTTAACATCAACACTGGAGTGATAGATGTGCAGATGATGATGTGCAAGTAGAGATACTGGAGTGCAAAAGAGCAAGAAGATAAATAACAACATGGGGATGAGGTAGTTGGGTGGGCTATTTACAGATGGGCTGTGTACAGGTACAGTGGTCGGTAAGCTGTTCTGACAGCTGATGCTTGAAGTTAAAGAGAGAGATATAAGTCTCCAGCTTCAGTGATTTTTGCAGTTCGTTCCAGTCATTGGCAGCAGAGAACTGGAAGGAAAGGCAACCAAAGTAAGTGTTGGTTTGGGGATGAGTGTAAGATGGTTAAATAAATAGCAAAATGATTGATTATTATTAGATTATTATTTGTGCCCTGGTCCTATAAGAGCTTTTTGTCACTACCCACGAGCCAGGTTGTGACAAAAACTCACACTCATTCTTATGTTTAATAAATTTATTGTACAGTGTGTGCGTGGCAGGCTTACAATGATGGCAAAAACAACAACATTTGATAGTGCGCTGACCCTGGTGCTAGAGGGGGTACGCAGCTGGAGGTTGAATGTTTGAAGGGGTACGAGACAATAAAAAGTTTGGGAACCATTGTTAGATCATATTAATAGTTTCAAGTAATGGGCTTCAAGCTAGGAATGAATCATCTTGTACACCATGTAGCCACACCCCCTCCCCCTGTTCCTCTAGGACTCAACTGATTCAAGGGATTCAGGAGAGTCAACAGAAAAGGTTCCATGTTGAATATGTATGATACAGGTATATATTCATAGTTATCATACTCATATCATATTTCCTGCAATATTATATTAGTAGGCCCATGCTCATTATTGACTTATGTCACTCTTGAAGGCTTGTCATGTTCCAACAGGTGAAATATGGCACGTTTTATGGTGTGTTTTCCTAACACGCGAGCCTTGCTGCCTGATCGTGTGTTGAAACATAAAAAGGTAAATGCGCCACACTGCTGTTCATGCTACAAGGGGATTTTATTGATACAATGTTTTGACCTTAGGTCATGGATCAATAAAATGGCCTGGGAGCATGAACAGCAGTGTGGCGCATTTTTATTTAGATTTTTCATGAGTTCACCTATAACTCCAGCACCTTGAAAATGTACCTGGATGTGCGCATGTTCTTCAGCTTTTGAAACATGAGTCCTCTCATTCATAATGTCCTTGTTATATAAATATGAGTCTGGTCTACAGGATGAGTCATATTTTCATTATGCAAAAGCATACCTTTATTTATTCAGCTTATTCAGGAGAGTCAAAGGAAAGGGTTCCATTTTTTATAATTAGTATGTCGAATATGTACAGTGGGATCCGAAATTATTGACTCCCTTGATAAATATGAGCAAAAAAGACTGTATAAAATAAATAATACAAATACTGAACTGTATTGTATGCTAAACATTTTTAGAAATTAGATTATTTTAATGCCATTGCTCAGAGAAAGAGATTTTGTTGAGCAAGTAATATTAATAAAAATGAAAAAGATAAGGTTCAAAATTATTGGCACGCTGTTTTCAATACCTCACTTTGCGAGGATAACGGCACTGAGCCTTTTTCTGAAAGGTTTTATGAGATTGGAGAACACATTGGGAGGGATCTTTAAACCATTCCTCCACACAGAATGATATCCTTCATATGCGCTTATGCACTGCAGTTTCAATTAAAACCACAGGTTTGCTTCATGAGACTGAGATGGCCATTGCAAAATGTTGATTTTGTGGTCAATTAACCATTTCTTTGTAGATAGCGAAATAGCCCCATAACATCAAAGGTCCAGCACCTGATTTTTCAATAGGTATGGGGTTCTTTTCTTCCATACCTACTGTAAAATATGGTGGTGGATCTTTGATGTTATGGGGCTATTTTGCTTCCACTGGTCCTGGGGCCCTTGATAAGGTCAACGGCATCATGACCTTTACCAAGTACCAGGACATTTTAGCCAAAAACCTGGTTGCCTCTGCAAGGAGGCTGAAACATGGATCTTCCAGCAAGACAGTAACCCCAAGCAACATTAAAATGTGCTAAGAAATTGTTAATTGACCACAAAATCAACCTTATGCAATGGCCATCTCAGTCTCCGGACTTGAAGCCCATTTAAAACCTGTAGTTTGAATTGAAGAGGGCAGTCCATAAGTGCAGACAAAGGATATCAAGGATCTGGAAAGATTCTGTATGGAGAAATGGCCTAAGGGACAGATCAAAATGTACTAGGGGGAGGGGCTGGTCCAAGTCAAGGTGTCATCAACAACAAAAAATGCACCCCCCTCGCCAACATTCAAATTATTTTCACGACCCTGCAGAAGAAATGGAACACCTTCCCCCCTCACAGAATTAACTCAAAATAATGTTTACGGCCAAAAATAACAACTGTCACGACCCTGCGTTTATAAACATGGATATCGACTTTGCCTCTTCATCATGATTTTGTGGCACAGTTGATGCTACGCAGGGCTACGGGCCAGAAGGTTGTGGGTTCGCTGACCAACACAGAGGAGCTATCCCTACCTCTTTCATTACACTACGATCAGAGCCGGCTGCAGACAATGATCAGCTAGGAGAACATTTCAACATTTTGATGCCATTTTTATAATTATATAAAATATACAGTATGCAACTCATTTTCAACCAACAGGTGTCTGTGCCAATGCACCACACAACCAATAAACAAAGCATACCGACTTCGGGCACTTCAATATCATGGTTTGCGTTTTCAACACCACAATAAACAGACTATGTCAATCTCGACAAACAGAAAATACATCACTCCCTATCTTGTAGGCTTACCCAGTATCGAAGGCTTGGCTTGACAATCTCCGAATGTCATTCAAATTTTTTATGTTTTGTAACAGATGACTCTTACCATTCATCACTTGGCCGCTGCACAGTTTGAATTGATTGATTGATTTTATTTGTCAGTTCAAAAAATACATATATACACAAATATTTTTAAAAGTGTACCGGGATTGCACAATAAAGTCGGGAACTTATTTCCATTGTGGTCCCTGTTTTTTTTTTTTACATAAATACCATTACATAGATACAGACACAACAAGGGATGTCGGCCAAATGAGCCACATTTACGTGTCCTTAAAAACAGCTATAACAAATTACAAAAACACTATTCCTTGTGTTTCGATGTGTAGCATATGCATTACTTTATAGTCTGTTTTCAATGTGTTTTTGTATACTTTCCTAAAATAATAATTGTCCACCTCACGGTTCAGCTGTCAGAGATTTAAGCACTACATGTATCAGGGCATTGCATGCATAGGCCTATAGGCTATGATATTCATATTTTTATAAATATATACAGTGTATATAGTCTATATAAAGGAAGAGAAGCATAGGTCTAACCCCAGAGAGATAGAGAGAGATAGAGACATGCGGTGGCATGCTACGGCACTGACATGCATTTCTTTATGTCAGATGGCTACTGCGTCTTCTATACAGATATAGACGTACAGGAGGCTAATTCGTACATTTTCTCTCAGAATATTTTGTATAAAGATAAGCATTATATTGTTAGATTATAGGAGTAACTCTGGTAGGCCTAAAACAGACTTCCTCATATCAAGTTCAACTGTCGGAGTCAGTTGAGCAGAAGAGCATATGGAAACCAGGGACAAAACGCACTACCCTCCCCTGTGCCCCCCAAAAAACACACTACCCTCCCCTGTGCCCCCCAAAAAACACACTACCCTCCCCTGTGCCCCCCCAAAAAACACACAACCCTCCCCTGTGCCCCCCAAAAAACGCTCAACCCTCCCCTGCGCCCCCCAAAAAACACACAACCCTCCCCTGTGCCCCCCAAAAACACACTACCCTCCCCTGTGCCCCCCCCAAAACACACTACCCTCCCCTGTGCCCCCCCAAAAACACACTACCCTCCCCTGTGCCCCCCAAAAAACACACTACCCTCCCCTGTGCCCCCCAAAAAACACACAACCCCCCCTGTGCCCCCCAAAAAACACACTACCCTCCCCTGTCCCCCCAAAAAACACTCAACCCTCCCCTGCGCCCCCGAAAAAACACACAACCCTCCCCTGTGCCCCCCAAAAACACACTACCCTCCCCTGTGCCCCCCAAAAAACCCACTACCCTCCCCTGTGCCCCCCAAAAAACACACAACCCTCCCCTGTGCCCCCCAAAAAACACACAACCCTCCACTGTGCCCCCCAAAAAACACACTACCCTCCCCTGTGCCCCCCAAAAAACACTCAACCCTCCCCTGTGCCCCCCAAAAAACACACAACCCTCCCCTGTGCCCCCCCAAAAACACACTACCCTCCCCTGTGCCCCCCAAAAAACACACTACCCTCCCCTGTGCCCCCCAAAAAACACACTACCCTCCCCTGTGCCCCCCAAAAAACACACAACCCCCCCTGTGCCCCCCAAAAAACACACTACCCTCCCCTGTCCCCCCAAAAAACACTCAACCCTCCCCTGCGCCCCCGAAAAAACACACTACCCTCCCCTGTGCCCCCCGAAAAACACACTACCCTCCCCTGTGCCCCCCCAAAAACACACTACCCTCCCCTGTGCCCCCCAAAAAACACACTACCCTCCCCTGTGCCCCCCCAAAAAACACACAACCCTCCCCTGTGCCCCCCAAAAAACGCTCAACCCTCCCCTGTGCCCCCCAAAAAACACACATCCCTCCCCTGTGCCCCCCAAAAACACACTACCCTCCCCTGTGCCCCCCCAAAAACACACTACCCTCCCCTGTGCCCCCCCAAAAACACACTACCCTCCCCTGTGCCCCCCAAAAAACACTCAAGCCTCCCCTGTGCCCCCCAAAAAACACACTACCCTCCCCTGTGCCCCCCAAAAACACACTACCCTCCCCTGTGCCCCCCCAAAAAACACACAACCCTCCCCTGTGCCCCCCAAAAACACACTACCCTCCCCTGTGCCCCCCCAAAAAACACACAACCCTCCCCTGCGCCCCCCAAAAAACACACAACCCTCCTCAAAGCAAAAAAAATTAAAATGGGTTGACAACCCTCCCCTATTTTGGACCACCCCTCCCCCAATAATTTGTATCTGTCCCTAAGATCCCTCCGAATATGTTCTCCAATCTCATAAAACATTTTAGAAAAAGGTTCAGTGCTGTTATCATAGCAAGGTTAGGTATTAAAAGGTACTGAAAACGGGTGCCAGTAATGTTGACCCATATCTGCCAATGATTTCAGACCCCACTGTATATGAGTTTATATTCATCGTTTTTATACTTATTTCATAACACAGAATGAGTACATTAAAACAGAAAATACCCATCACCCTTTGGCCTCGCTCTTTTGATTCAAGTGATTCAGGAGTGTCAAAAGGACAAGTTCTACCTTGAATAATGAATAATGAACATTTGGAATATGTATATGAGATTATATGCATAGTTATTACTTTCTGCAATATTATATTAAGTAGGCCTAGCCTATATTTCTAGTGATGTGATGAATCATAATGTTGGAATGTATCATTCAACTCCCATCACCCCACATCCTCTCCATGAACAACAAAATGCAATTTTCCTTATTGTAATGACCAATTTATGGAAAGGTTACTGCTGGGCACTGACTTTGGAAAGGTGGTGTCTGTCTATCTAAATAGACTACGCCTATCAAACAAACAGCTATCCGACCATGTTGACACAAGTTGCGTAATTTGTGATCACATAAATTAACATGAGCGCGACTGTAAAGAAACAAACAAAAAAGGGGGGTGGGGGGTTTATCTGGATGACTTTCAACATTTCACTGCCAGGGGTTGTAAAATAAACATCAGATACGAAGGCAACCAATGAAACGATTAGGGTAGAAGTGGCATCAAATGCCCCTCGACCAATTGCAGTCTATAAAACGAGGTCTGAAGATGAAACTCAGCAGCAGGTTAGGTAAGCGGAGTCATCACTACGAGTAGAGCAGACGACGCGTTCAATTGTCAACTTTCGCCCGAAGAAGCCATCTCCGCGTTGTGCCCCTTTTGGTACATTTTAACGATTCTCTTCATTCCACGCAGTAAGTTATGTATTTGATGCCAGTTCATAGCAAATGATGTGTTCGTTTTAGAGTAGCCTATGCTATCCTAGCATTGCAACCAGTGATGCTTGCCCACCAGGAAATCGAGCACGCACTTTCATATTGCTGCTTGCACGCACTTTCACTGTGAAGTGCGTGCTCGATTTCCTGGTTGGATAGACCATGATGCCGGTGTTTGTCATGTAAACTGAATAAGCTATCTGTCCTCTTTTAAGTACAGATCTCATCTCAACACTGGGCACGTTACAGAATTCTACAGCAAAAATGACAGAGACGACAAACCCCAACAAGCAACAAAACGGAGATGCCGTGATGCCAGAAACGTCGACGAGGGATGATGTTTTTGATGATAGTTATAGAGCAAAAGAGGGCCCTAAACCACCGATGAGACTGGTGTGGAGAAACATCATATTAATGTTTTTATTACATATTGGAGCGCTTTATGGACTGATGCTCGTGCCCTCCGCGTCGGCCCTGACTCTGGCTTGGAGTAAGTATCACCATTTACTTAATGTGCCATTTTATTCAAATGTTCTTGTTGCGCTTGTATCGGTTTCTACGCCCTTTTCCTCGTTAAAGTTGTGGGTCTACGCAGCATGGTTTATCTGGTCGACCAACGAGAAGAGAATGTGCTGAGCCGGGTGATGCATTTGTGGAGTAGGCGTTTGGTGGTGTTACACCGACATGTTGCTACTTGCCCGCCCTCCTATAAGAATAGTGTTGAATGTTGGTAAATCTATTTCGGGGCACACCTACTCAATATTTTCCCCATGGAAATAACAAACACACAGTCATAAGGGCCTATTGGGTGACTTCTCTCGTATAGTATAATATGTAGCCTAACAGTTTACGGACCATCTATCTTCAATTGAACGAACAGCTCATAGGCTAGGCCTACTGTTGTGCAGATGGAGAGACTTTTGGAATGTGTGGCCCGAGGCACGTCTGTTCACAATATATTTCTGAATTAGAAAATAGCTGCACCCATCTTTGTTTGCTTGTTTAGACATAGGAAAAAACGTGCAGGGGTTTTAGTTCTGTTTTTGTGATAATAGATAGACAGAACTCATGACTTGGATAATACTGTAACGAATACTAAACAACCAAAACTGTGTTTCCACTGTTGTCTGTCTCGCTCTAGCTCTCATATGCTGAACTGCATATTATTCCATTGGGCAAGACAAAGAACAATCGGCATTCCAATAGACATTCCATTGTGAGGCTACATGGCACCACAACAGAATGTCTCTTCTTTGCTGCCTGGACCAGTTAGAGGTCGCAGGTTCTCACATCCTAAGCAGCCTTGTTTGGCTGCACATAGAAACACATTCAACAGTTTTACAACAACAACCCTGAGAGTAGACATGCATGCATGCATGCATGCATGCATACGTACTGCCATTGCCAGTTCCCAACAGAAATAACTCTATAATGACAGAAACTAGGCAGGGATGGGGAACAGGCATGGGACACGAAATCCCTTGTAACTACTAGGAGTCAAATGTCTCTCTGTGTGTGTGTGTGTGTGTGTGTGTGTGTGTGTGTGTGTGCCAGACATGGGTGTCTGTATATCTAGCCTAATCTCTTTTTCTTTCCCCTAGCTGCTTTGTGCTTCTTGCTCAGTGCCCTGGGTATAACTGCGGGGGCCCACCGCCTCTGGAGTCACAAGTCCTACAAAGCCTCCACCCCTCTCCGTGTCTTTCTGGCCCTCGCTAACTCCATGGCCTTTCAGGTAAACAAAGGAAAACGTTATTGAACCCCAGAGAGGACGCAGTATAGGACCCCTACAGGGACAAAAACAGACACAGGCATACACACATCATAAACCTGAAGGCTAAACTTGTGCGAACAACCAACATGGCTCTTCCAAAACGCCAAGGCTCTTTCTCGAGTGTAGCTTCAATTAAAAGGCCTTTATTGTGTTGGCGTATCTGTGAGGGAAAGTTAGAAACAGCAGGACAGAGCTAGCAGAGGCTACCGCCAAGTGCCAACGATTTAGCGGCTTTAGCCAGCCTTCATCAACACACAAATACCTATCCAAATTTCGTACAAAATCCCTGTGAAATGGACCCAATTTATTCTAGAAATCTCCAATATTAGATGTATGAAGGCACCATCACGTGGCCCAATGACAACCTTACAAACTGATGACTTGACTTAAAGAAGTGACCAATGCAATCAGGTTAAGGGTTTGGTTAAAAAAGGTCTACGCCAGTCCCCACCAATAACAACAACTTAATTAATGAGTGACCCACTGTGCAATATGCTGGTATATAAAGTATGATTGAGTGTTAGCAAATTTCCACTGGAATTAACGATTGCATTTCATCTGAGTGCTGTTGCCTGTATAATCTGCGTTGTTGTGCTGACTGATGCTGCCCGGTTAATCTGATGGTCACCTCTTAATACACATTGTGTATTGAACTGTAATTCTCTACTATATGTTTTCTAGGTTTATAAATGCATAGTATACTGTGTTTAAACCCTCTCTCTGGTGTTGTGCCCATACATATTAATATTAGTGTGTTCTGACATCTCAATGTCTTGTAGAATTACAGCATAGAGATAAACCATGTATTTATCTCTATGGTACAAAGAACAGAAATGGGACAGCACTCCAGTAAATATACTTAAATGTACATTTGTATTGCCGAACGTTTCGGGTATGAGCCCTTCAGCTTGCATGACAATCAATGTTAATGGTTATCTCTATAGTAGAAAGGCCGAACGGTATATATCAAGCATCTCAGAGTAAGAGTGGTGATCAGGTTCTCCCTCCTACTGAGACGCTTGATACACACGGCCCCAGATTCTTGTGGTGTTTTTATGTTGGATATAAGTGGCTCCTAAACAACCACATCACCATTATTTCTTCCAGAACGACATCTACGAGTGGGCGAGGGACCACCGGGTTCACCACAAGTACTCTGAGACGGATGCCGACCCCCACAATGCAGTGCGGGGCTTTTTCTTCGCTCACATTGGCTGGCTGCTCGTACGCAAGCACCCCGACGTCATCGAGAAGGGCAAGAAGCTGGAGCTGACGGACCTGAAGGCAGATAAAGTCGTCATGTTCCAGAAAAAGTAAGATGCCAGTTTTCTAGTCTATGCCCTGTACCATCCTAGTTCCATGCCTTTCATCTTATATGCCACTTAGCAGACTCGTTTGTCAAAAGTTGCTCATGGTAGTGAAAACATTTTTGGATGGGTGGCCCCAGCGGGAATCAAACTTGCGATCTTGGTATTGCAAGCCCCATGCTTTACCAACTGAGCCACACAGGATGGTATGTTGTCTGTTTGTATCATCTCCTGTAATGAGTTTATTTATGACGCAATGCACATTTCTGTGAAAAAAGATAAAACGTTATCTTAATACTTAAAGATATTGCTTTAGAGAGAGTGCTGCTCCTCAAACGTGATCTTTTGATAAAGCTTGACCTAACAAAGACTATCTCTGTCAGCGTTATTTTATCACCTGTTCACTTTATCAAAAGATAACATTTGGGAGCAGCAAAACAGTGAGCCACATTCCCCTTTTCCATGTATTGGATCTTGTTCTTGGATGTGCGTAAAACCCTCTCCTTTCATAAGAACAGTTATACCCTCAGGCCACCAATTATGAACAATGTTTGTTTGTTTTTGAGGAACTGGATTCTTGTTGTACTTTAAAAAATCTACATACAGTAGCTTGCTGTCACTTTTCAGTTGAAAGTATTTTTTTTAAAGGCCCAATGCAGCTGTTTTTATCTCTCTTTCTGGGTAACAATTAAGTACCTTGCTGTAAGTTTTCCATTAAAACAGACAAATAGCTTTAACTTCTCTGGGCTAGGTGGGATGTGACCATCCCACACTATTCAACAGCCAGTGAAATAGCATGGCGCGAAATACAAAACAGCAAAAATCTAATTTCATTTTCTCAAACAATCAACTATTTTACACCATTTTAAAGATAAGACTCTAGTTAATCTAACCACATTGTCCGATTTCAAAAAGGCTTTACGGTGAAAGCATAAAATTAGATTATGTTAGGACATAAACTTCACAAGAAAATCCACACAGCCATTTTCCAAGTGAGGACATGCATCACAAAAACCAAAAGTACAGCTAAAATATTCACTAACCTTTGATCTTCATCAGATGGCACTCATAGGACTTAATGTTATACAATACATATATGTTTTGCTCGATAAAGTTCATATTTATATCCAAAAACAGCATTTTACATTGGCGTGTGATGTTCAGAAAATGTATTCCCACCAAAACTTCCAGTGAATGTGCACATCAATTTACAAAAATACTCATCATAAACGTTGATCAAATTTACCAGTTATTGAAAGAACTATAGATGCACTACTCCTTGACGCAACCGCTTTGTCAGATTTCAAAATAACTTAACGGAACATTGTTCAATATTCTGAGTACATAGCTCAGCCATCGAAGCAAGCTATACAGCTACCCGCCAAGTTTTGTTGATGCCAGAACTCTGAATTAGTATTATAAATATTCTCTTACCTTTGCTGATCTTCATCAGAATGCACTCCGAGGACTCCTACTTCCACAAGAAATGTTCTTTTTGTTCGAAATACTCCATATTTATGTCCAAATACCTCCGTTTTGTTCGTGCATTCAGATCACTATCCAAAGGTATAATGCGCGAGCCCAGTACCAGAGACAAAGTCAAATAGTTCCATTACCGTTCGTAGAAACATGTCAAACGTTGTTTACAATCAATCCTTAGGGTATTGTTAACAAAACTTCGATAATATTCCAACCGGACAATAGCGCGCCCCTCCTTTTTCTTCTGGAATGAATACGCTATCGGGCTCGCGCATCACCAAGTCCTTTGTCTATAGGCAGTCCACTCATTGACAGAGCTCCTATTCTCTGCCCGGTTACAGGAGAATATGGAAACTTTCTGAATGCTGTTGACAGCCAATGGAAGCCATAGGAAGTGCAACGTGACCCCACAGACACTGTAGTTTCGATAGGGATTCAAAAGAACTACAATTCTCCGATTTCCACACTTCCTGGTTGGATTTTTCTCAGGTTTTTGCCTGCCATTTGAGTTCTGTTATACTCACAGACATCATTCAAACAGTTTTAGAAACTTCAGTGTTTTCTATCCAGATCTACTAATAATATGCAAATATTTGACTCTGGGCCCGAGTATTAGGCTGTTTAATCTGGGCACACTTTTCATCCAAAATCGAAAATACTGCCCCCTATACCTTGACAGGTTAACAAACTATTTCTCAGCAAGATTTTTGCTAGGACTGTCTGGGAGTGGTCTAAGTGGGAGGTAACTTAAAACTAGCTGTTATTGGCAGAGCTGTTTGGAACTATGTCTATTAACCAATTTACCGGTCTATTATTGGTCTATTAACCAAGCTGAAATTCCCTCCCATGTAAACAGGCTGATAAGAAGGTCCTGTATAGATTATATTTTCAACCAGCAACTATCAGGAAATAACAGTGATCAAAATTGTTCACACCTTTAGTGTTAGTTTCATCAGCTGTTGTACAATGTGATACACAACACAGTAAAAATAGAATTTGACTGAACTGGGCCTTTTTAAAGGTGTTGGCCCTGCCAAGGCCTTTGGCAGTAACCTTGCTTTGAATCATGCAGTGTTATAGCTAGAAGCCTATTTGCATTCTGGAAAAGTTGTACCAAACCTCCATTGGCAGTGGCACGGCACACAATGTACCACAGAGGGGCAATTTAACACTCATTGAACACTTGAAAGACCTCTGTATAAAATCTACCATAGAAATTGGTGGTTACAGAATGAATGTCACATCAAGAGTTGGACTGCATGTGACTAGTGATCAGATGATGCCATTGAGTTTTGCATTTCCCCCTCTACCATATATTGTCACTACAAGATAATCAAGCAACCCAAAACCGGTGTGTTCCACATTATTGTACGTGTGTATGTTCTGTGAGACCAGTTACTCGTCAACGTTTTAGATGTTTTTGAAATCATTGTCTATGCATGACAATATCTAAGGTAAACCAAACTCTTGAGTGCTCCACACACATGTCTCATTGTTAGGACCAGGTGCTTTCTTGACCATGTGACTAGACATGAGAAACCAATGCCGTAGTTAGCTATACTTCTGTGTATGTTGCATGAGAGTAGCCCCAGTAACTTGACTGTGCTCTCTGCACTGCTGCTCTCTGAACCAGTTCCCCATTCTAGTCACGACCACAGGAAGTGGTAGTCTGGGTCGCGGTGGCCGTGATGGCGCTGGTGGCTGATCTTTTGATAAGAGCTGTCATCTCTGCCAGGACCTCGATCAGGCCATACCCACACAAAGTACAGTGACTGGCTGGCCATTGGTCAACATGCAGCGGGTACTCTTGGATGCAGTCCCAAACTAGTATCACCACAGCTCTTGTAGAAAAGGGTGATTTAACATATGGTGGTAGACACAATCAACTAATCAGAAGATTTTGTCCAAACATGTTTTTTATGTGGACTGAGAAGTAGGTGTGACGTACCTCTGTTTATGAATCTAGGTGCTTTGGGTGGTGACTTTTCAGCGTTAGTAACTATGTTTAGATTCAAACAATGTCTCTTTTCTCAGTATATCTCTGTCTCATCTCTGCCCTCTAGGTACTACAAGCTGTCTGTGGTCCTGCTGTGTTTCCTGGTGCCCACGTGGGTACCCTGGTTCCTGTGGGATGAGTCCCTGTGGGTGGGCTACTTCATCCCGTGCCTCATGAGGTACGCTCTGGTGCTGAACGCTACCTGGCTGGTCAACTCTGCCGCTCACATGTGGGGCAACCGACCCTACGACCGCAACATCAACCCCAGTGAGAATCGTTTCGTGGCCTTCAGCGCCATCGGTAAGGCCGGATCAGCTTTCTCTTTAAAGGGAGTGAGGGGAGATCCACTCTCCAGAGTTGCATTTCAATTCCAATTCTCTTCAATGAGGGCAAATTGGAATTTGGTTTACTTTGTGAATTTAAATAGAATTGACCTCAACCCTGCCACTCTCTCCTTCCTTATTTTTGAGTAGTGTTATTGATAGGGATAGGCTTGAGATGGACAAGTGTGGTGGGAGCGGGATTCAATCCCAATCTAACAGATAATTTTGCTTATTTTTTACCTAAAGTCTTAATACAAGTAACTTCTTATTTCAAGATATTTTACCCTACAATTAAGGTAAAATATCTTGAAATAAGATTAGTCACTTGCATTAATCCTTTTTTAGGTTACAATAAGTAAATTTAGCTTGGTAAGAAACCCCCCCCCACACACACACACACACACACACACACACACTTATGTGAATTATCACTCAATATAAACATTTAGGCTTGCTTAGATTGAACTTTTTGCACAGGGGGCAGTGGCTTGTATTTCACAACCAACCCCGGGCACTATAAAGTATTCTTTATAGCAGAAGAAAGGCTGGGACCATAGATGGTATAATAAATTAATGCAGGTTTCCCAATTGGCAAATCTGAAATGGCACCCTATTCCCTATATAGTGCAATACTTTTGGCCAGAGCCTTGCCCTCTAAAAGGAGTATAGACACAGCCAATGACCATTTTAAATAATTTTGGTGACCCCACTGCAGTTCACACCCGACAATGAATACCACTGTGCTACTGTAACCTCTTTTCTGTAGGAGCTGCCTATTTGTCAGCTGTGAAAATCATGCTTTAGTTGAACAGCTTAAAACAAGTGGGAATTGTAATTGACTATCAACCCAGATTAAACTAATATAGCTCAGATACTTACAACTCTGGATTTAGAGGGCTGCTGTAGTTGGTGCATGTTTGAGTCATCTAATGCTGGTTCTTCAAGTTGGGGACTATAATTAACTTAGTTGAATCATGTGTTTGAGTACTAGGCTAGAACGAAAGCTTCCACGCAGCCTCCCACCAAGACTGAAGTTACCCAGCCCTGTTGTGGAACTTTTCAGTCTCCATGTGCTTTAGTTTACATATCACCTGTACTCTTATCAAATTATGTTTTCTAGCCTATTGGGAGGAAAAGTAACTCTCATAGATGCACAACTATAGCACATTGGCCTGTTGGTCTTTTTAACATTTTTATGGAGAAAAAAAATGTCCTGTCCTCTTGTATCCTTCCTTCCAGGTGAGGGCTTCCACAACTACCACCACACCTTTCCCTTCGACTACGCCACCAGTGAGTTCGGCGTGAAGTTGAACATCACCACCGCCTTCATAGACCTCATGTGCTTCCTGGGCCTGGCCAAGGACTGCAAGAGGGTGTCCCGCGACCTCATCTCGACCCGTGCCCAGAGAACCGGTGACGGCAGCCACAAGACTGGCTGAGTAATGTTCTCTCAACCGCCTCAAACTGTTACGGACTTGATAAGACCGATACCAGATATGTTAAAACAGGCCAAACCAACGAAAGATGGAAAGAATGTAGCTGTAGTAAATTGCAGCGATGATGGAGTTAGTAGTGCTGCACATAGTAGTGATCAGACCATGGTTCATTGATGTTTCATTTCTATATTAGTTAAAAACCTATTCCTGAGTTCCTCAGACTAATATTGGCTTGCAAACGGTCCTAGACCTTTCAGTAAATTGTGTATTTTTTTATGTTGTGTTTTTGAAATGAATGCTGTGTGAGGTGACTATTAGCCAAAGCGAGCTTATAGAGTGGCAAGAATGGGCATATTGGCACAGACACTTGAAGAGTCTTGATTAGAGAGTCTTGTTATCTGTGGAATAGCCTGAAGTGTGTGGTGGAGCTAGATGGTGTAAAGTGTGAAACATTACACCAACCAAACTACATGCCTGTGCCATCTGTGCACCAACAATGAAGATGGAAGAACATTAACCTCTAATTTATTCATGTGCTATTATTAATTAACCCTCTGTGGCACTTTTGAAATTGTTAAGTGAAAAAAATATATGGAGTTTGAGGTTTCTTGACATTAAGGCGACGCAGGCAAGTTTTGTTTTGATCATGTCGTTTGGTTCAATTCGGACAAAAAATGATCTCTTCGATATGTCAGGATCGATCTCGCAATCAGTCGCGCTTTGCTGATGTTCATTTCATAAGAGTGGAGTAGTCTTAAGTCCTGAGAAGTCCAGCTTTTGTCAAGTTCAAAATTCTAGTTTATTGACGTTTTATTTTATCAAGGCACCCAACTTCAGTCTTATTTTACTGTAAGCTGCTGTTGAAACAGTCCTACCTACTTCATAGTAAACGTACTGTTTTAGCTGTCATTATATACCAGACCCTATTCTATATAGGCTGGCATAGAAGTTCACTTCTGCTGCGGCATTACACATGAAAGCACCAGTGGTCTCCTCCTGTCCAAGTTGCTCTTAACAGGAGTCTTTCCTCCTTGCAGAAGAGGATGAAGGAAGTTCTCCAAGTTTCAAATGGCACCCTATTCCCTATATAGTGCACTACTATTGACCAGGGCCCAATGTGGGCTCTGGTCATAGGTAGTACACTATATAGGGAATAGGGTGCCGTTTGGGACGTACATAAGGTCTCGGGGTCATTTGTGTATAATACGATTTATACCTCTGGTGTGGGTGAAGGTGCCTGTGACTTCAGTTGGTGTTTTTTCCCATCCTTCTTCACAGAGACACCTCTGCACTGAAATGTAGTGAAATGACATACTGATCAGTCTTTATTATACAAAGAAATACTTGTTTGTATTTATTTTTTACTCTTACTGCAGTTGAAATACGAATACGGGACTTCTGTCTCCCTTCTCCAATAGGACAATGTGAAAGAAAGAGGCTTTGAGAGCATTTGCGTACATGTCGTCTCTCGATATCTTGAAGAAAAACATTTTGTCAGGACTCGCCCAAGATGCCTTATGGAAGTAATGTTATGTACTTTGCTTGTAGACATGGCCATGTCTAGAAAAAGATGGATGCAACATAGGGGAGGGAAAGAAAGCGCCAACAATTGATGTCCAACCAAATGAACACTCTAGGAGTTATCGTGAAAAACTAGGAATTCCACTTTCTAGGAATGAGAGATTTGCTTTGGTACCGGGGTTGTTATTTAATGACTGTCTTAAAAAAATAAATATATATATATATATATATATATATATATATATATATATATATATATATACTTGAAAGAATATCCCAAGATGCAAGAGTATGTATGAGAGAATATCCCAAGATATACAGTATGAGAGAGAGCTAGAGTAACAGATAGCACTTATTTAAATTTGAAGTAAAAGGAAAGACCATATGATTTGCATCTAGGGATATTCTTTAAAGTATGAGAAGATTCTGATGATGAATTAGGAATCAATTTTTGCATAATATTTCAACGAATGTTTTGGCTCTGAAGAAACAAGATTCCAGATTAGTTATGAACTCATCAAATTGTAATAATATTTGTCGCACTTTGGTCTACTTTTTTCAGTGCAATTATTTTGTACAGTGTTAACTTCTTGAAGTCTGAATGCCTTAAAAAAACTGCCGCATTTTTTTCAAGGAATGTTTTACCCACTGTATGTACCGTAAATAAACCAAATTTTCTACATGTTGGAAAGTATGTTCTGCTGTCAGTTTTTTGTTGTAATTCTGTAATCTCTCCGTTCCTAATTGAATAAAAGACATGTCGTTGACTTAGCATTTACTGGTCCCGTCCCAGCTGCTTTGTCTCTGTAATTGTTTTGCAAAGTGACTGGGGTGCAAAGTGCCCACCGTAGATCATACATTTAAAAAAAATATATATATTAATTGGGAAATGTTGTGAAACGAAAATGAGCGTTTCTTATTTGTACAATTCAGATTAGTCACTCCCACTTCGGCACATTTGGTTCCTGGTGAATACACCCCTGGTGAAGGTGTGCTGTGTATGCAGCATAATACTGCGTTATTCTCACCACTGCCTAAAGTGATTATAAATTAAACTCCAGCTATTGTAGAAGACCATTCTCTGACTGGCCTTGTCCGCAGGCAATGGGTGGATGCTGTTTCACTATTCTGTGACCTATTCTCACAATCTCTCTTCCCCTTACTGAATCATGGTATTTTAGACTAGAATATAAACTTTACACTATCATGCAACACCAAGTACAGAAAAATACATAACACTTGTACAGCTCCTTTGAATGTGGTATTTACCTATCACATTGCTTATTCAAATCCTTAACCTGACCGCAGGCCTCTGAAACTAAAGGTTTGATGTATTTAGTCGGTGTGCCTCCTGACAGACGACATGCATACCAGTCGGCCTAACTAAGTGTTTTTCATAACGACTTGAAGTTCTTGTTTGCCGACAGATGTCATCACTTCCTTAAACAGTCTTTTCACGATTGTATGTTGATCTCCTGGGCTCCCTAGACTGTCATTCAGGTTGAATGCAATTTGCTCTTTCACTGACTCTCCCTCTCCAGCTAACCCGCTCTCACACACATCCTCTGTCTCTCTCTCAGATCGCTCTCTCTCTGGACATGATGTGCTTGCTTCCTGTTTCTTCACATTCCTCTAGTTCCTCAGCCACCTGCTGATCAGTTCCATCTTGTGCGGGACGTGCATGACTCACTCACCTATTGAAGCTATCTCATAACGTCAGGCCGTGGGCGCCTGCTATGCATGTTGTCCTCTCTCCGGCCAACACTGTGAGCAGCAACAAGACACTGCTTCACCGTTTTTATCTGATCCGTTTTATCTGATCGCCGTCTTCTGTGTGTGCCAGAGTCTTGGTTTATCTAGTATTGTTCTTCAGCCTCTGCTAATGGGTTCATTTTGGTGCATTGACTGATCGTGAGTTGAATGAACCGTTCTGATAAAGCATGGGCGCAGACAGCTAAAATACCGGTTTCAGCTTGGCAGTCCGCCAACTTCTCTTCAAAAACGAACATATCTGCACCCCCTACTGGAGAATATATTAGTTTCAAGCCGATAAGAACCACCACTGAAAATGATCTCTCTTCTCAGATCTAAATAAGTCCAACTAAATAGACAGGATCATTATTTTCGCCTGCGTACCATTCTGTTCAGCTAACATTCTCCACTTCTTGTGCTGTTCCCGAATGGCCAGTTTGTGCCTGGACAGTGAAGCGTTAGCCTATGCAAACATGGTCAGAGTTGAAACTGGCTGACTCTAGTCCAGACCTGGGTTCAAATACTATTTGAAATCTTTCAAATACTTTGAGCGTTTGCTTTAGTCTGCCTGGAGTGCCAGGGTTTGTACTTTTGAGACTGCAATTGGTTTCATTGCAACAGGCAAGCTCAATCAAGTACAGCCAAAGTATTTGAAATATTTGAAATAGTGTTTGATCCCAGGTCTGCTTCAGTCCAGTTGCAGTGGGTGTCCCTACCACAGCAACACAGTCTGTCTGTGAGCTTGCCTCTTTGCCCAATGGTCTGCTGTCAGACTCAGCCCAGCTCCCAGTGACATCACCCCTCTCGCCATTGGCTGCCTGGTGTCAGACCATCCACTGCTCTGCTCTGTGTGTAACACTTGTGTGGTCATCAGGCTGACAGTTTTAGCCTACTGGTAGAATATTAGCCTAGAAAATAGGATGGCAAACTTTTTATTTTACGTATTTTTTTCTTAACAAAACAGGGTGTCTTGCCTACTGCTGGAATATTAGAAAAAAAGTAATAATTGCTAACTGTTTCCTTCAATTGCAGTATGATACAATAACACCACAGCAAAGCTTCTGAGGAACTTCTAAGTCAGGTTCTTTATTTTTCTCTTATGTATCCTGATGCCTAGTCACTTCACCCTGCCTTCATGTACATATCTACCTTAGATACCTCGTACCTCTGCACATTGATCTGGTACTGGTCCTCCCTGTATATAGCTCGATTCTTATGTATTTTATTTGATTCCAATTGTGTTACTATTTTATTTACATTTTTAAACTGCATTGTTGGGAAGGGCTCGTAAGCAAGCATATCCCGGTAAAGTTTACACCAGTTGTGTTTGGTGCATGTGACAAATAAAATTTGATTTGATTTTCCATTTAGTCACTCAAGTGTAGGTTATATAAATAGATTATTATGAGTGGACTATACTGAAGTGATTTGTTGGACCGTTTGATGGGTGTGATGTTGGACTGCTCATCACACATTGGGAAGCTATTGGGGCGTGATAATGAGGTCGTGGTCACAAATAAAATCAACCGCTTTAGAGGGTTTTTTTTGTCCTCAAAAAATGCATTCAAATGAAATGTAGGCATAAGTTTAATAATTTCACAAAATGCTTATTTTCTTAAAACAAATTAGGCTACCATAGTTTAGATCAGGAGTCTCCAACAGGTAGATCACGAGCTGCCAGTAGCTCGCAGCCCACCTATGAGTAGCTCGCCAATCAATTCAGAAATGAATAATAAACATCAGGACCCTAGCTACTATCCAATCAAAGCCACATTGACATTATCCCACCCCTGAAAAGCTAAACGGAACACAATATCTGTCAATGAATTTCAAGCAATATTGCTCCGGTCTGTCGTGTTTGTCTATTGCTCTGTACGTAGCCAGTTTGCGATGCTAGTGATAACCGTCTTGTGGGTAGACTTTATCCATAATCAACTAAAGGGAAAGTTCACCCATTTTTACATGTGGCCTGATTTTCACTCTTTCTGTGCTTGTAGTTGATCCTTCAAACTGTTTACCCTGATCCACACTATAAAGCATGTGTGAAACACAAACAAACCCTGGCTGAAATTAATCCTAAATTTACGTGCGTAGCGGGTCAAAGATCCAGGACCAGAGTACCAGGTATCGCTCGTTAACGTCATGTAGAATGAGCATCTTTCTAATTGCACCCTGAAACCATTATTTGCATGTTGTGTGAAAGCAAAACGTATTATGTAGAATTCTCGCAAACGCTCCAGAGAACCGACCAGGGTACCAAATTTCATATGTAAAGGATGTTATAAAATGCTCTAAAACACTCAAAATTAACTCATATTGCATCAGAATCCCATTCTGAATGATGCCTCTGAAGTCTTAAAAAATATTCCACTGTGCCATAAATCCATGTTTGACTCATACTGTTTACACCAACAACACAACGGTTCAAATATGGATTTATGGGACAGTGGACATTTCAAACACACTTTAGACACATTTTCACAGTACATTGCAGTCAATGGCAAGTGAGGACTCAGTAACGAATTAAAATATGGAAAATAATAGTGAAAAAAAGGCCACATGTAAATGTTAGTTTGTTTTATCACTTTGGTGCAATTTTCACAAGAATGTGGTACATTTTCACAACTCTTAATACAAAAACTCTAAACAAATCATCAAAAAGGCAGTTGTTTAAAAATTATAAACACATTTTCAATTGACTAAGTAAACACACAAAATTATAGTCACTTTTTAACCAAACTTAATCAGTGTTTCATCTAGAAATACATGTTTCACATTGCAATGCCTGTTCATATAAAGTAACTGCATTTCTGAATGCATGGTCACATTACTGTCCAACTGCTCTTAATTGATGATCACTTAAATGTTTTGTAAACCTATAGATTTTACATGAAACTCATTTGTCTACTACAGATTTTGAGAACTACATAATGGAAATGTACAGTACCAGTCAAAAGTTTGGAGACACCTACTCATTCAATGGTTTTTCTTTATTTTTACTATTTTCTACATTTTAGAATAGTAGTGAAGACATCAAACTATGAAATAACGCATATGGAATCATGTAGTAACCAAAAAAGTTTTCAACAAATCAAAATGTATTTTATATTCTTCAAAGGAGAGAATGCCAAGAGCGTGCAAAGCTGCCATCAAGGGAAAGGGTGGCTTCTTTGAATAATCTCAAATATAAAATATATTTTGATTTGTTTAAAACTTTTTTGGTTACTACATGATTCCATATGTGTTATTTCATAGTTCTGATGTCTTCAGTATTATTCTACAATGTAGAAAATAGTAAAAATAAAGAAAAACCCATGAATGAGTTGGTGTGTCTACATTTTTGACTGGTACTGTATGTCTGTAAAATAGAAAAATAAGAAGTATGACATATTATGATTTTACTTCACAATGACTTTTTTTTAAAGCTGATATTGACAAGATCAAAGACGTACTGTATGTGACAAATCAAATCAAAGTTTGTTGATCACGTACACAGATTAGCAGATGTTGCAGCAGGTTCCGTGAAATGCTTGTGTTTCTAACTCCTACATTGCAGCAAAACGACATCAATACCAATACCAATACGCAAATAATCCAGAAAGTCCAAAACAAGAAAAGTGACAACAGTCCACACCTTTTGACCCCAGTGGGAATCAAACCCATAACTCTGGTGTTGCTAGTGCCATGCTCTTATGAACTGAGCCACGTACAGGACCACGACAATACATAAGTACAATACAATACTGTAAAATATAATATACAATTACAATACAGGTGGAAGATATACAATTGCCATCCCCATGAGTGTACCACCCTCCTTCAGGCTATGGATGAGGCATGCAATGAAATCAATATGTCAGGCTTGGATTCACCATGCCAAAAGGTTTTTCCCCAGGAGCATGAATCATGAGGATATTTACTGCGATTTCGATGAGAATACAGTATGGCCAAATGCTCAAGACAAGCTTGATGCAAATTAGTGCCTGCTGTCACTTGTGCTCCCTCTCCGGCCTCTAGGTCACCAGGCACCTGTCACCATCGTTACACGCACCTGCGCATCATCAGACTCACCTGGACTCCACCACCTCCTTGATTACATCCTCTATATATGTCACTCCCCTTGGTTCCTTCCCCAGGTGTCATTGTTTCTGTTTCTTGTCTGTGCATTGTTTGTGTTTCTTGTTTTGTTCATTTGATTAATAAATTATTCACTCCCTAAACTTGCTTCCCGGCTCCCAGTGTACACGTTACAGAATGACACCTCACCAAAGGGAAGCATCAGGGAGTTTCACATTTAAAAAAAAAATGGTGTTGGAGGTACCCACTCCCCGGGTGTCGGAACCGGAGCTACCTGGGAGGCCTCAGCTGGTTTGTGGGGTTCCCCTGCCTCAGCTGGCTTGACGGGTTTCCATCTCAGCGGGATCGATAGGCTCCCATGCCTCAGCTGGCTCGACAGGCTGCCATGCCTCAGCGGGTTTGATAGGCTCCCATGCCTCAGCTGGTGAACAGGTTCCTGTGCCTCGATCGAGGCAACCGGGAGTCCTCAGCCGGCCCATCAGGCTTTCACGCCTCAGCCGGTTCGTCAGGTTTCTGCACCTCAGCAAAGGTGACCGGTCCACTCGTGATCCCCAGGATCGTCATTTTGGTCGGCGTCATGTGGCTGGAGCCGCGCGTCGGGAAGGAGATACTGTCACGTGTGCTCCCTCCAGTGCTGTAGGTTGCCATGCTCCCGTGTCTCAGCTGGACTGACAGGTTTCCCACGCCTCAGCAGAGGTGACTGGTCCACTCCTGATCCCCGGGTTCATCATTTTGGTCGGGAGGGGGTACTGTCACGTGTGCTCTCTCTCCGGCCTCTAGGTCACCAGGCTGCTCGTTATGGCGCACACCTGTCACCATCGTTACAGGCACCTGTATGTCATCACTCACCTGGACTCCATCACTTCCTTGATTACCTGCCCTATACAGTTGAAGTCGGAAGTTTACATACACCTTAGCCAAACACATTTAAACTCAGTTTTTCACAATTCCTGACATGTTATCCTAGTAAATATTCCCTGTCTTAGGTCAGTTAGGATCACCACTTTATTTTAAGAATGTGAAATGTCAGAATAATAGTAAAGAGAATGATTTATTTCAGATTATATTTCTTTCATCACATTCCTTGTGGGTCAGAAGTTTACATACACTCAATTAGTATTTGGTAGCATTGCCTTTAAATTGTTTAACTTGGGTCAAACATTTCGGGTAGCGTTCCACAATAAGTTGGGTGAATTTTGGCCCATTCCTCCTGACAGAGCTGATGTAACTGAGTCAGGTTCGTAGGCCTCCTTGCTCGCACACACTTTTTCAGTTCTGCCCACAAATTGTCTATAGGATTGAGGTGAGGGCTTTGTGATGGCCACTCCAATACCTTGACTTTGTTGCCCTTAAGCCATTTTGCCACAACTTTGGAAGTATGCTTGGGGTCATTGTCCATTTGGAAGACCCATTTGCAACCATGCTTTAACTTCCTGACTGATGTCTTGAGATGTTGCTTCAATATATCCACATAATTTTCCTTCTCATGGTGCCATCTATTTTGTGAAGTTCACCAGTCCCTCCTGCAGCAAAGCACCCCCACAACATGATGCTGCCACCCCCGTGCTTCACGGTTGGGATGGTGTTCTTCGGCTTGCAAGCCTCCCCCTTTTTCCTCCAAACATAATGAGGGTCATTATGGCCAAACAGTTCTATTTTTGTTTCATCAGACCAGAGGACATTTCTCCAAAAAGTACGATCTTTGTCCCCATGTGCATTTGCAAACCGTAGTCAGGCTTTTTTATGGCGGTTTTGGAGCAGTGGCTTCTTCCTTGCTGAGCGGCCTTTCAGGTTATGTCGATATAGGACTCGTTTTACTGTGGATATAGATACTTTTGTACCTGTTTCCTCCAGCATCTTCACAAGGTCCTTTGCTGTTGTTCTGGGATTGATTTGCACTTTTCGCACCAAAGTATCTTCATCTCTAGGAGACAGAATGTGTCTCCTTCATGAGCGGTATGATGGCTGCGTGGTCCCATGGTGTTTATACTTGCGTACTATTGTTTGTACAGATGAACGTGGTACCTTCAGGCGTTTGGAAATTGCACACAAGGATGAACCAGACTTGTGGAGGTCCACAATTTTTTTCCTGAGGTTTTGGCTGATTTCTTTTGATTTTCCCATGATGTCAAGCAAATAGGCACCGAGTTTGAAGGTAGGCCTTGAAATATATCCACAGGTTCACCTCCAATTGACTCAAATGATGTCAATTAGCCTATCAGAAACTTCTAAAGCCATGACACCATTTTCTGGAATTTTCCAAGCTGTTTAAAGGCACAGTCAACTTAGTGTATGTAAACTTCTGACCCACTGGAATTGTGATACAGTTAATTATAAGTGAAATAATCTGTCTGTAAAAAATTGTTGAAAAATTTACGTGTCATGCACAAAGTAGATGTCCTAACCAACTTGCCAGAACTATAGTTTGTTAAGAAGAAATTTGTGGAGTGGATGAAAAAGGAGTTTTAATGACTCCAACCTAAGTGTATGTAAACTTCCCGACTTCAACTGTATATCGTAAACCAGGAAAAAGAAAACTGAATTCAGGAACATACAAAACCTAATTTTATTGAGCCACCTTAGACGTTGTTTATTAACCAGTGTTTTACCAGGTATATTGACAGAAAACACATCTCTTGTACACCAAGGACCCGGGAAGAGTTGCAGGGTAGGTGAGAAGAGAAAAACGTGCCTTTTTGAAGCAGCTCTCATGCTAGAAAAGATTGGGAGACCCCTGCTTTAGACTGTAACATTATCAAATCTCAAGATATGATGCTTCTAGCATCACAAGTGACTTTCTTTCCATATAGGGTAGACTATTAGTCCATGATCCAGCAGGGGGTTGGATAGGCTTACATTTGAATATGACTTATTGTAATTTGATTTATTGTAATTTGATTATAGTTAATTTTTTGAAAATACAAAACAATAGCTTATGATACGCCTATGATAGCCTAGAAAGAAATTATTCAATTATTATTCAACAAAACAAATCATACATCAGCATATAAACAAACCTAAATTAAGTAAAATACCTAAATAAGATTGATCACTAAATCCGCTCAGAAAATGTATCCAAAAACATCCCACGAATGAAACTTCCCAAATCACTGTCCCCTAATCTTAATTTGCACATAAGAAGATGCGCGGACGTCAAAGGCTGTCAAAGGACCAGAGATCTGTATGGTTTTAAACTGTAAATGAGTCAGACGTAGGGGTTAGTTGGGCACAGTAACCCAGTATGAGAAGTTAGATAGTGACCATCTGGATTAGTGATGGATATAGCCAATCTTATCAATGGTCCTTTTATTTGTATTTTTTGTAGGCTATCTCAAAATATCATCACATTCAATTTAATTGCACTTGGTTTTGTGAAGTGGAACAATAGAATTAGGAATTAGTCATTTAATAGGATCTCTATAGGTGGAACGTATATCCAATTCTCACAAACTAGTGCAGCATTTGGGTGAAATGTTAACTTGAAATAGCAATTGTTATCGCGTGAAGTTGTCACGTCATGTTAGGCCTGCAACAGTAGGCTGTTCAATGGGATATGCAAAGGCCAGAATTAAGTGATCGATTAATTCGTTTGGCTTCATAAACCAGGTTTCCATCCAACTTTTTTTATGCAAGTACATTTCAGATAAAAAAAATGTCATGACAGGCCTGGTGGAAACAGAAAATTATTCAGTCAACTTTCCAAATGTTGACAAAACAAAATATGCTAGACAAGTTGGGATATTTTTGTGTTAGTAAAATTAATGATGTGAGAAATTTAGGTGGAAACGCTTCTTTGTGCAAATATTCAGGGGCACAACTTTCACTGGGGATGGGGGACATGTCACATTCAGAAATAGCATTTTTGTCCCCCCCAGTTTTATCATTGGAATGTGATACAAAACAAGGCAACAGTGTGCTTTAGGACCATGCGGACGCCTCCGAGCAGTCGGGTAGGTTGTTTGGAGCATTTATGCCAACTGGATTTAGGACCACGTGGACACCACAGAGTGGGCTTACAGGCTGTATGAAGGCAAAGCTTCTGGAAGGCTGGCTGGACCAGCACGGGAGAGTTGAGCATAGTTCAGTGTGTACGCGTTGCGCTCTTTCACTGAGTTGTAAAAGGAACAGAAACTGGCTACTCTTTAGTTGACTGATGTAGCTGGCAAGGTAACTGCTGTTTAACTTAACAGAAAAAACAAAACGAGTGTTTATTCGCAGTGCTGAGCTAATATTGTAACTGACATGTAACGTTAGCTAATGTTTCATCCCCTCTTGACTGAGGTGAATGAATAAGCTACACTAGTGAGTAGCTACCACAGCCAGGTCAGCTCTAGCCTCTAGTTATCTGTCAGATAGCAATATGAGGTGGCTATTATTACTATCTAACAGCAGTTGTTTGTATGGACATGTTTTGTAGCTTTTGTTTTGTCCCCTTTCAGAAGTAAATTAATTTGGAAAGCGTTCGACACTTGATGTACTGTTAGGCAGCCAAAAGTTGGCTTACATTAGCTATTATTTTTGCTCAATCAAGCTAGACATGATTCAAATGATGAAACCATCGACCAAACGATTGAAGATTGATATTCTGATGTTTCTATGCAATTTCAGTTGTATTAGTCAGTATGTCAATGTAACCTTATTCATCTTTCAGTTTCCCTAGCTAATTCCCTATTTTTCACAATGACACAGTAATAAACAGCTCTAACGTTACATGCTTTACTGTCATGGTGCACAGTAGAGGTCTGCGAGGGACCCATTTCTTCATCCCGCTTTCTTCATGCTGGCACCTGCTGGTTATCTGTCAGACTCCCACCTGCTACTGCAAGAACTGGTTCCAAACCCAACCGCAATGTTATTTTAGGCGTATGTAATGCAGCTCACTTGCCAGCCATAGTCCCAGCAATTGTTGCGCCCTATAGGCAATATCAAATGCGCAAAAATAACTTAAGAAATAGGTTGAATTACCAGAGATTCTAACATGGCCCTTACATTGTATTACTGGGCTATATCAGCAAATATGCTAGATGTAGTTTGAAGAGAGCAGAGTTGGAGAGACTTGAACTTTCTCTTGAGCTATTTTTATTGCCTACCTTTTAGGAGTGTCAAGATTTTCAGACTGAGAAATATGGGTGTTCAATATTTAGACCTATTTCTAGGCAATGAGTAAACTATAGCCTAATCATAGGCCAATTTAGGAAGTACATTTCCTTGGAACAATAACTGTTCCGTGCTTCTCCGCTCATGTATACATAGGCTAGCCTACTCTATTTAATTGAGACCACACATGCACCTGATCTTGCAGGTATGGCTACTGAACTGGAGGCAGCAAGAATGATAGTGACACTTGCTATGTTTTGCATAGTCCTATAGGATATAGCCTTCCTTTTAGGAGGACAATTTGCAGGCAGAGACAAATAAAAGGGTAATCCATACTTATTGAAAATGAAAAGGTGCAACACTCGCTCACCATAGTAGCCTAACCTATAGTCACCATAGTAGCCTAACCTATGGTCACCATAGTAACCTAACCTACGGTCACCATAGTAACCTAACCTATGGTCACCATAGTAACCTAACCTACAGTATGTGTGCGTTGTGCCTTTTCCTTTTCAATCATGATTACATATTGTGATTTCACTTTGACTCACATTGGTTGAGCACCCTCCACTTCTTTTCATTGTCAATATTTATTTACAGACACTGTAGTTAACTACAGTCTAATCATATTTAAGTTAATTTCATATCTAAGTGTGAATTTCCGCTCATGTACTGTAGGCAGACTACTCTATTTCAATGAGACCACACATGCTAGGGGTACTTGAACTCTCACGCCCAACTAGGAGATGTAGGCTACTGAAGTTGAAGCAGCGAATTCTAAGTGTGTGAATAATGCAAAAAAAATATGTGCTTTTAATACAAGAGGTAGGCTAACGCATACAAAGCAGAAAGAGGACATTTCAAAAGAATCTGTTGGACAAGCAAAATATTTTCATCCCAAATGTCACGTCCTGACCCTTGTAAGAGGTCATTTGCCATAGTAGAGTGGTCAGGGCATGACAGGTGGTTGTGTTGGGTGGTTTGGGGTTTTCTGTTTATATGTGGGGGTTTTCTAGTATTCTATTTCTATGTTTTGTTTTCCATGTTTTGGCCGGGTATGGTTTCCAATCACAGGCAGATGTCTTTCGTTGTCTCTGATTGGAAGCCGTACTTAGGCAGCCTGTTTTCCTTTGGGGTTTGTGGGTTGTTGTTTTCCGTTTTGTCGATGTACCTGACGGAACTGTTGGCTGTCGTGCTTGTTATTTTGTTTAAGTGTCATCATAAATAAAGGAAATATGAGCACTTTACACGCTGCGCCTTGGTCCCCTTTCGACGACCCTTGTGACAGAACTACCACCAAAGGACCAAGCAGCGTGCATTCTCCAGGAGGAAGAGCAGGACCAAGCAGTATGGGTCAGAGGAGTGGACCTGGGAGGAGATCCTGGATGGTAAAGGATCCTGGACGTGGGAGGAGATCCAGGCTGGAAGGGATCGCCTCCCATGGGAACAGGTAGAGGCTGCAAGGGCGGAACGGCGATACTGGGAGGAACGGCTAGGCAAGCAACTAGAGGTCGAGAGGCAGCGGCAAAACATTTTTTTTGGGGGGGGCATACGGGTAGATTGGCGAAGGCGAGGTTAAGACCTGAGCCAACTCCCCGTGCTTACCGTGGTGAGCGTGTGACGGTAGAAGCACCGTGTTATGCGGTGGTACGCACGGTGTCGCCCATTCGCACTCACAGCCCGGTGCGCTCGGTGCAAACTCCTCACCGTTGCCGTGCTAGAGTTGGCCGGCAGCCAGGGAGAAGTGCACCGGTTCAACGTATCTGGTCTCCAGTGCGTCTCTTCGGCCCAGGTTATCCTGCACCTGCTCTACGCACGGTACCCCCCCATTCACCAGCACGGCCCAGTTCGTCCTGTACCAGCGCTCCGCCCTTGCCGGGCTATAATCAACATCGAGCCAGAACGGGTTGTGCCAGCCTTAAGCACCAGACCTCCAGTGCGACTCCAAGGCCCAGTGTACCCTGTGCCTGCTCCACGCACTCTCCCTCCAGTGCGCCACCATAGCCCAGTACGTCCTATGCCTGCTTCTCGCACTCTTCCTCCAGTACGCCTCCATAGCCCAGTACGGCTGGTGCCTGCTTTGAGCACGCGGTCCTCAGTGCGTCTCCCCAGTCTGGTGAGACCGGTTCCAGTTCCCCGTAGGAAGCCTCCAGTGATGATCAATGGTCCAAAGCCTCCAGCGATAATCCATGGCACGAAGCCTCCAGTGATGATCCATGGCCCGGAGCCTGTAGGGATGATCCATGGCACGAAGCCTCCAGTGATGATCCATGGCCCGAAACCTCGAGTGATAATCCATGGCCCGGCGCCTCCAGTGATGATCCATGGCACAAAGCCTCCAGTGATGATCCATGGCGCGGAACCAGTAGTGATGATCCATGGCACGGAGCCTGCAGCGAAGGTCCCCAGTCCGGAACCTACAGACACGCTCTCCAGTCCGGAGCCTCCAGCAATGCTCTCCAGTCCGGAGCCTCCAGCGACGCTCCTCAGCCCGGAGCCTCCAGCGACGCCCCTCAGCCCGGGGCCTCCAGCAACGCCCCTCAGCCCGGGGCCTCCAGCGATGCCTCTCAGCCTGGGGCCTCCAGCGATGCCTCTCAGCCCGGGACCTCCAGCGACGGTCTGCAGCCCAGAGCCTTCAGCGGCGGTCTGCAGCCCAGATCCTCCAGCGGCGGCCTGCAGCCCAGACCCTCCAGCGGCGGCCTGCAGCCCAGACCCTCCAGCGGTGGTCTACAGCACAGAGCTTCCGGTAAGGATCTACAGTCCGATTCATCCGATAATGATCCACAGGCCAGGGTTATAGAAGCAGAGCGATCTGCGGGCGGAATGGGGGTTACGCCCTGATCCGGAGCCACCTCCGTTGCTGGAGGATCGGAGGCAGAGGAAGGGTCTGGGTGTAGCGCATGAGCCGCCATAGACGTTTGTCACCCTCCCTTCCCTCCCTTTGTGTTTGGGGTTGTTTTTGTTGGGTTTTTGTTTGGGTGCAGTCGGGGTCTGCACCTTTGGGGGGGGGTACTGTCACGTCCTGACCCTTGTAAGAGGTCATTTGCCATAGTAGAGTGGTCAGGGCATGACAGGTGGTTGTGTTGGGTGGTTTTGGGTTTTCTGTTTATATGTGGGGTTTTTCTAGTATTCTATTTCTATGTTTTGTTTTCCATGTTTTGGCCGGGTATGGTTTCCAATCAGAGGCAGGTGTCTTTCGTTGTCTCTGATTGGAAGCCATACTTAGGCAGCCTGTTTTCCTTTGGGGTTTGTGGGTAGTTGTTTTCCGTTTTGTCGATGTACCTGACGGAACTGTTGGCTGTCGTGCTTGTTATTTTGTTTAAGTGTCATCATAAATAAAGGAAATATGAGCACTTTACACGCTGCGCCTTGGTCCCCTTTCGACGACCCTTGTGACACCAAAGTCGTCTGTCTGACTGCCTGCTTCCGCCTAGAGCATGAAAAATGCAGACCGTGCCGCAATGATCTCTGTCTGGACCGCAGCCCTCTAGTGCAGTTAGTACACAACACTATGTTCATCATGTTTTAGCAGGATTAGATGGTGACTGGGGTCCCAGCAGGGTCAGACAGCAAGGGAAGACCAGTCTATGGAGCTCAGGTGAATTTTGCAGTATATTCAGTGAATGATACAAAGTTCCATCTTGAGTTGATGGGTAGACCTACAGTAGCTACAGTTTACAGCTACAGCCTGGGATCTGGGAATTATGGTCATTTCAATTATTGAACCATTGATTCTATTTTGGATAATATAATGTATAAATGTATACCAAGGTAATTCTTTGACATGCCTCATTTTAGGAGGATCAGATGGTGACAGGGTCTCAGCAGAGTCAGGCAGCCAGGGAAGACCAGTCAGTGACAGAGGTGAGGTGAATTTTTGCAGATACAACACTTTATTCTCTCTGTGCAGCAAACACTGGACAAGCCAGATGCTATTTTGAGGCAGCCTGACCAACTCCCAAAGTTGATTTACAAACTGTATCAAGGGTTGATAGAAGATTTTCCCGATGACACAAAACATGTTAAACAAACATGTGAGGAAGACCTGGGAGACACTATTGATGATGATGAATGGATTCAGATATGTTAGAATGCCCAGTCAGGTTCATATAATCTCAGAAATAAATTACTGCAGTTTAAGACCATCCATAGAACGTTCTATATGCCAGTGTAACTGAATATTATGCACTTAGAAATTGTATTATTCTGCTGGAGGTTTAAAGCCCAAAAGGGGGCATATTTGCATATGTTATGGTCTTGTGAAGGCTGGCTGAATTCTAGCAAAGAATATTTTCTTTTATCTCAGCATGTCTACAGATTCTCCCTTCTCCCTGTTTTTGTTTGCTTGGAAATGTTGATACTGGAGACTTATCAGAAGAAACTGAGTAACCTAGCATTTAAAGCAGCTAGTAAATGCATTGCCATTAATGGGACGGTTGGTTATCCTCCCACAATGTATGGAAGAAATATCAAGTTATGTACAGTTTCACTAGATTTGTTTTAAGATTGATGGTATACTGTGCTACATTCATAAGGTCTGAATGCCTTCTATGGAATACTGTACGACAAAAGGAGTCTGTATTGAAAACATGCCCACGTCAGGGGAGATACCTATTTAGGCAATCCCTAGCTGCTGGGCTGCTCAGTCCTGGCCCTGGGTGTCTGCCGTACTGTTGGTTGACACTCTGTCCATGGCCTAACACACCTGAAACCAATAATGAATGTTTCACTAAGATCCTAATGCTGAGTGGGGTGTGTTGGGTTGGGGCGCTGCAGGGCCGTGGACCCCTAGGGGCAGGACGGGGTGACCCAGCTATATTGTGTGCAAGTAAAAAGAGCTCTGTAGTAGTATTAGGCCAATGATATGAATTATATGGAGGGTGTACTGCTTCTGTGTGTTAATGTGTAAGTTTATCTGTGTTCTTATTAAAATTCTGTTTTCCAAACCTTTCCCTTGAGACATAAAAAAAAGAATGGAAGGAAGTTGTGTTGGGGAGAGAGTTGAGTTATTGAAAAGACTGGTGGGGGTTGGGCGTGTATGCGCTCGGGTTGACTGGGCGGTCTGGCTGAAATTTGATATAGAGGATCAAAAGTTGTCTTTGTACTTTATTTGTAAGAGTTGTTCATTTGTTAGGCTATTGGTTAAAGGTGCAACACAATATTGATTATTGAATTATCATGGGTCTAGTTCAGTCATATCAATCACTTAAACATATTTAATAATCTCTTACCTAGCTTGATGACTGTGGGCATTTTTGTTTACTTTTTGTTGTTCTAAATGGAGATGGCTAGAAGGGCCAATGGGAGGTCCCCCAGACCCCCTGCCAAGTTATGTCCCCCTCTGCAAATAGCACTGCTTGCTGATTTTAAAAGTCATAGTTAATTGCTCAATAATATATTAATACTCTTAGCAAAAAAAATATATATATATTTTACAATATGTAGAATCTATGAGAATAAAAAGGTCCAGAACTTTTGTGAAACATCACAGCACAGTTGAAAAATATATGGCAAATAGAAATCAAAACAGGATGGTGTTCAGAGATAGATGGGAGGGGTTGAGGGGAGCTGAAGGATGGGACTGGATGGTGTTCAGAGATAGATGGGAGGGGTTGAGGGGAGCTGGAGGATGGGACTGGATGGTGTTCAGAGATAGATGGGAGGGGTTGAGGGGAGCTGAAGGATGGGACTGGATGGTGTTCAGAGATAGATGGGAGGGGTTGAGGGGAGCTGAAGGATGGGACTGGATGGTGTTCAGAGATAGATGGGAGGGGTTGAGTGGAGCTGAAGGATGGGACTAAAAACAAACAAAAGATAACTATTGTAAAATATACTGTGTCCGTGAAATGTATATTGTATGTATAAGCTGGAAGTAGAAGCCTAAGTGTTGTCATCCATTAGTTTACTCCAATTAGGGGAGGGATGGCAGGGTTAGGGGGAAATAATAAAGTAAAATATATTTTTAAATATATATAAGTATTTACAAAAATATATAAAGAAGATTGGAAATGATGCAGACAAATACATTGAAACAATATTAAAGCTGATCTACCACTTAATTTTTTATTTTTATAAATATTTTTTAAAAATGTTTTAAATCCAAAGTTGCCCCCTTGCAAATAATGATATAATAACCATCATATCTAAGTAAACTTGGAGTCATGGGATGACGTGTGTTACTCCTAATATGACTTGTTGGGAAAGCATACAGTTTATGAGGCTACAGATTAAATAAATTATGGTTACTGCATTGTTGCGTTTAGAGCTTGCAAGAAAGGCATTTCACTGTACTTGTGCATGTGACATTAAAACTTGAAGATTACATAAATGATGATGAATTTCACAGGGTGGTGAAAGTGCAAGGTGATGAGCTTGATGCTCCTTTCCAATAAACATCGAGGGTCTTATTCAATTTTTCTAGTGACATGATAAATTGATGCTTGGCTGCCATTTGACAAATAAAAAGAATCTCGCTCCTTTGTCAATAATAATTTCATTATGTAGGCTATAATAATGCACTCTAGCCAACCGTGCTATCTGCGCACACTATCTGCGTGCTGTTGGCTAGAGCACACGTGCCAACACCAGAGTGGGCACACACAACATAACACAACATTTTTTTGGAAAAAAAAAACATCATTAGAGTTGAAACCTATTTAACTTGTGTTTTTTATTCG
The DNA here is from genome assembly GCF_901001165.1 of Salmo trutta. Classification (NCBI taxonomy): domain Eukaryota; kingdom Metazoa; phylum Chordata; class Actinopteri; order Salmoniformes; family Salmonidae; genus Salmo; species Salmo trutta. The sequence goes on along the minus strand of NC_042961.1, from coordinate 7,967,338 downwards.
GTACATGGGAATTTAACTCAACATTTACTTGTATGTGTCTGCCCACTATTTTGCCTTTTATCGGCAACAAGTCAATTTTATGGAAACACATCTGTGGTGGAGAAATGCACATGTTTTTATGCGGATTTGAGAATATTCGCACGACAATCTGTTGCAAATTGGAACTTGGAATTCTCCTAAAGGACTAATGTCATCATTTTGAGGAAGGACATTGCCAGTAATGCGCAACAGCTTTAATATGCAACACTAGCTAGGTTTCCATCCAATGGAAATATTTTTAAATATGCATAAAATAATATGCACATTTTCCCACAAGAGATGTGTTTTCATAAAACGCACTTATTGCGGGATAAAAGTATGTGCGTGATGACGTAGTGCACATAAAAATAATGTTTGCATTAAATTCCCATGTACAGAATAAAACATACACGTTAAATGGGTTTCCATCACATTTCAACTCTGCTGATGGTTTAGTCACAAAAACTGTTGCGTTATATAGCAAATGTGCCCACTCTGGACTTGACGTGCGCTCTAGAAAACTACTCAACAGTTTGCAGATACAGTGCTGGTAAACTACCTACATTATGAGATTATTATGGATAAGAGGGATAATATTTTTATTTATCAAAGGCAGCCACATCAATCATCATGTCACCAGAATATGACCCTCAATATTTATTGGAAAGGAGCATCAAGCACATCACTTGCACTTTCCTTACTACAGCTATGACGTAAACAGGAAGTTTTGGCACAATTTTATGAATGCCAACAGATAATGTGTTCGTTCATTTGACATCGTGGGATCTTTTTGTGTCAGTAACATTAATTATGCGAGAAATTGGGGTGGAAACGCTTTTATGGGCAAATATTGATATAATAACCATAATATCAAATTAAACTTGGAGTCAAATGATGACATGTGTGGTCTTCCCACTATTACTTGTTGGGAAAGCATGCCGTTTATTAGGCAACAGATGAAATCATTTATGATGAACTTCACAGGCAGGTGAAAGTGCAAGGTGATCTTGATGCTCCTTCTAATAAATATTGAGGGTCTTATTCTGGTGACATGATGATCGATGCTTGACTGCCATTTGACAGATAAAAATATTATTGCTCTTATCCATAATAATCTCATCATGTACTGTAAGACTAGCCACACAGCCTACCTGCACTGTATCTGCAAGCTGTTGGCTAGAGCGCACATGCCAAGACCAAAGAGGCACATTTGCTATTTAATATAACAGTTTTTGTGACAAAATATCAGTAGAGTTTAAAATGTGATGGAAAACACTGAACTTTAAAATGTTATTTGGTACATGAAAACTTAATAAGCAGAGAAAGTACATTTTGTGTGCACTGTCATTACGTACAGATTTTTTTTTTTTATCCACAACGTCAGTTTTCTGGAATTAAAATATTTTCATGAAAATCTGTTGACAATTGTACGTAAACCTAGCTATTTATGCTATAAATAAACACTTTTTCCTCGATTTGTATTAGGCTAATTATCAACTCATTTTCGAGTAGGTATAATATGTCTTCAGTTCATTAAGGGGATCTAATATGCCTTACCACCCCCAAAACAATCAACATGAATACTCGATCTCTAATTCATTTGGATCTTACTGAGGTGGAAATGTTAGTGCATGATTGATTATGTTAGGCGAAACAATTATCAATATGAATAGGCTATCTGATGTTGTTTTAAAACTATTTCCCTAAAATGTATTTTTGGTTAAACCATTTAAAATTCCTTTTAATAGGCCTATATTTTCTTTTACATCAGAAGTTCGAAAATACATTGGGGGAAACTGAGCGCATTCTTGAAAATGTAAAATGACAACAATGCTTCAACATTGAATTTGAAACAATGGCATGTTAATTAGGCCTAGCCTATGTTTGTTTTTAGAGGGACAACAATTGATTAAATCGGACGTGGCATTTGTAAAATCGGGCAAAATTCCAAAAAAGCACAACTCCCAAGAAATCACACAGTATCCAAATAACATCTCATGTTTGTTCCAATGATATAATATCAGTAATCCGTGACTGTTACCAGTTAACACTGTATCAAACTCTTTCAAGACGGTGTGTAAATTAATTTTTCAGGGCGCAAACACCACCAGATCTATTAGAGAACAGTCGATTTCAGCCGGTTTAATATTATTAAACTTTATCCTGAATCCTTCAGAAGGCCGCGCAATGAAAAAGAGATTTCGGGCTGCTATTTGTCCGCGCGAGGCCCAGGGTGCCCTTTTGATCATTTCTGTCTCTCCTCGGTGTGCTCCTTCTGATTGGTCGAGGGAGTAAGAAGGGGAACATCTTTAATTAAGTAGATAATCTCTTGTTGGGATGAGAGTGGGTCCATTTCAGAGCCCCCCCTCGAGTGAGTCCCGCATGAGAACCTTGGCATATACAGCCAGTGGAGTTGTGTATGTATGTAGGGTTGGTAGCCTCTCGCTATATCCTCTCTTCTCCTTTAGAGAGCTGTTGAATGTGCATGCCATCTCTATCCTCTCTCGTCTCTTCTGGCAGGATGTTCATGCATTTGGAGGTCTTTTACTGTATCTTAATTTTGATGTCTCACATGACAACGTCTTGCTGCAGCTGGTGAGTTTTAACCATTTTGGATTCTTTGTGATTGCCTCGTTGATTTGATGCGATGTATGTGATAGGAAGGTCGTTCATGAAATATTGGTAAATAGGCCTATTGGAATATATAAATAATTCCATGATTTATATGTTGAAATGTTTTTCTATTTACTGATCAGATTAAAAAGTGAGTTTCTGTTCAGTTTTTTTACCTTCCAAAATTGTTTACCAAATTACATAATTTGGTGCAGGACTGGGAAACAGTTAGGCTTCTTGATTTTCCTTTATTAAAATGTAGGCATGGACAATTATAAAATTATTATAATTAAATATTTTCCTAAAATTATTTTTTGTTGCATGTTTATTACTCATGAATATACTTTCACCCCACTGTATTTTATTGAGTTTTTGTGTATGTGACCAGTAACAATGTATTTTGTTAGTATAAATTAATACTTTTATCATAATTAGCTTAGGGCTTTATTTTAGGTATTTTGGATATAACATCCCCAAGAAATGTCACTTTACCAGCATGGTTATTGACCAGCAAGTGGGGGTTTCATTCATATGGGAGACAATGATTTAGATTGATGATGGTTTAGTACCATGTTATTACATTTGATTAAAGATCGTTATCTAATGAGGGAGCAAAGAAATCCCTCCCTTTACTGAAGGACACTGAATTTCTGAGAGTATGCTAATAAATGCTTCAGTAACATGTTATTTAAGATAGCCAATGATGCTTTCGTACCATGTTATTAAATGTTATTAAAGATAACTAATGAGAGACTTAAGTGAGGGAGCTGTGGAATTCCTGCCCTGGCTGAAGGACAACTCTTAATTCCCAGAGTTAATAAGCTGTCTGCTCTTCCAGGTCAGTGAATAATTTCCTTATGACTGGACCTAAGGTAAGCCAACATTCTTTTGATCTTCTGGCCAGATCCCTCTTTCCCTTCCCTTCTTCCCTATCCCCAAAAAGAGAGCAAAGACCACCCCTGTAAGGATCTCCTATTGCTGTCTGCATATGTTACTCTCTTTCCCCTCTGTTTCTAAATAGACTGCATTTCTCCAGAATGAGATTGTCATGGTTACATATAAATATAAATATCTCCTTTCATCATTGATTTGTTGTAACAACAGCAAGGGTAGGCCTTATCAGTGTTATGGTGGCCTTTTGGGATCCTATCTACAGCTCTTGACTCTATTAAAGCTGAGAAGCTTTGAATGTCCATGGGTTGAGATAGTAGAAGCATGTAGAGTTATTTGTTCAGTGTGTATAGAGGCAACCTGGTCTTAGAGCAATTCTTACTATTCTATATGTAAATCAGAGATGCTCCTTTAGTATGATATGTTACATTTTGTATGGTAAGTATCCATTTGTATACAATTTGTATACAGTTCATATTATATATGTTCCGAATTTGCAAAACATACAATATGTTGCGAATTTGCAAAACCTATGATATGTTACGAGTTCTAGCTAGGTGGCTAGGTGGCTAACATTAGCTAGCTGGCTAACGTTAGCTAGGCTAGGGGTTAGGGGTTAAGGTTAAGGTTAGGGTTAAGTTTAGAAGTTAGGTTAACGCGTTAGGGTTAGGGTTAGCTAAGAGGGTTAAGGTTAGGGTTAGGGGAAGGGTTAGCTAACATGATAAGTAGCTGCAAAGTAGCTAAAAACTAGTAAGTAGTTGAAAAGTTGTTAATTACCTAAAATCCTAAAGTTGTCCGTGATGACATTCGAACTCGCAACCTTTGGGTTGCTAGACGTTTGCGTTATATGCCCGACCAACCACCCTACTTTCATTTTTTCCTTAAGTAACTTTCTGTCTTATGTAACCATACCAAATGTAACATATCATACTGATTTGAGTGTCCCAGATTTACATTTACTATGTTATGTCTAGTCTATGAGACCAGGCTGGCTCTATCAACTCGTGGACCTATATATCTAGGCTAGGCAGTAGAGGTCCCTGGGTTGATAGATCTAGACTAGAGGCAGTAGAATTCCCTGGGTTGATAGATCTAGACTAGAGGCAGTAGAATTCCCTGGGTTGATAGATCTAGACTAGAGGCAGTAGAATTCCCTGGGTTGATAGATCTAGACTAGAGGCAGTAGAATTCCCTGGGTTGATAGATCTAGACTAGAGGCAGTAGAATTCCCTGAGTTGATAGATCTAGACTAGAGGCAGTAGAATTCCCTGGGTTGATAGATCTAGACTAGAGGCAGTAGAATTCCCTGGGTTGATAGATCTAGACTAGACTAGAGGAGGAGAGGCATAGATAATGTGTGTTGCGTGTGAATAAACTAGAGGCAGTAGTGGCAGGGAAGGCAGTGCTGGCCTGTGCAGTACTATGGTGTGGTGGGTGGTCATCATTAGCCCACCAGACCCCAGTGAGAAGCAGAGAGGTGGTGGCTCAGTCTCTGCACAGGCCACTTGAGACATATCATTCACACAGTCTCAACAAGGACCAGAGAGCTAGGCGAACAAGCCAAGTGGACATAGTGAACTTGTAAAGAATAGGGCTTGGGATTCCAACTCATTCAGGGGTTGTGAAACAGGTTAAAAAAGTTGAATTAATATTGTATTAAGACTTTTCCCACCGTTGTTAAAAACTTAAAAAATCTTGTATACACTACAACTTTTAGGGTTATGGTAGTAAATGTCCCTAGAATGTGTTGCTTCTCATGGTCATGATTGAACCTATTCAGTTTTAAGTGACCTGATGATATACTCTGTGTTCCTCAAGGTGCACCTGATTTACTCTAGCAGCGTAGCGGCCGGGGCTCAGAGCGGCATTGAGGAGTGTAAATATCAGTTTGCCTGGGACCGATGGAACTGCCCTGAGAGAGCCCTGCAGCTGTCCACACACAGAAGCCTCCGCAGCGGTGAGAGCCAATGAATATAGTGTACTATTTTTGACCAGAAGATATGTAGGACACTATACGGTCAAAAGTAATGTAGTACTGTATATGCTGACTCATTTGATCTGCCCTTTAATAACAGACCGGCTTTAAGTCACAGATAGGCCCATCCAGATCACAGAGGAAGGACTCTTTCTAGAACGTGAGATGGCATTTGTTTGTTTAGTCATGAGATTCATCAGTCAAAAGGATCATTACAGCAACCCAACAGCCGCCATGGTCGCCTCGCCCAAATCAACAGCAAGCCCCACGGTCACCCTGGCTAAAACAACACAACCCCACGGTCACCCTGGCTAAAACAACACAACCCCACGGTCACCCTGGCAAAAACAACACAACCCCACGGTCACCCTGGCTAAAACAACAGCAACCCCACGGTCACCCTGGCTAAAACAACACAACCCCACGGTCACCCTGGCTAAAACAACAGCAACCCCACGGTCACCCTGGCTAAAACAACACAACCCCACGGTCACCCTGGCTAAAACAACACAACCCCACGGTCACCCTGGCAAAAACAACACAACCCCACGGTCACCCTGGCTAAAACAACACAACCCCACGGTCACCCTGGCTAAAACAACACAACCCCACGGTCACCCTGGCTAAAACAACAGCAACCCCACGGTCACCCTGGCTAAAACAACACCACCCCACGGTCACCCTGGCTAAAACAACAGCAACCCCACGGTCACCCTGGCTAAAACAATACAACCCCACGGTCACCCTTGCTAAAACAATACAACCCCGCGGTCACCCTGGCTAAAACAACAGCAACCCCACGGTCACCCTGGCTAAAACAACACAACCCCACGGTCACCCTGGCTAAAACAACAGCAACCCCACGGTCACCCTGGCTAAAACAACACAACCCCACGGTCACCCTGGCTAAAACAACAGCAACCCCACGGTCACCCTGGCTAAAACAACACAACCCCACGGTCACCCTGGCTAAAACAACACAACTCCCCGGTCACCCTGGCTAAAACAACACAACCCCACGGTCACCCTGGCTAAAACAACAGCAAGCCCACGGTCACCCTGGCTAAAACAACACAACCCCATGGTCACCCTGGCTAAAACAACACAACCCCACGGTCACCCTGGCTAAAACAACAGCAACCCCACGGTCACCCTGGCTAAAACAACAGCAACCCCACAGTCACCCTGGCTAAAACAACAGCAACCCCACGGTCACCCTGGCTAAAACAACACAACCCCACGGCCACCCTGGCTAAAACAACAGCAACCCCACGGTCACCCTGGCTAAAACAACACAACCCCACGGCCACCCTGGCTAAAACAACAGCAACCCCACGGTCACCCTGGCTAAAACAACAGCAACCCCACGGTCACCCTGGCTAAAACAACACAACCCCACGGTCACCCTGGCTAAAACAACAGCAACCCCACGGTCACCCTGGCTAAAACAACAGCAACCCCACGGTCACCCTGGCTAAAACAACAGCAACCCCACGGTCACCCTGGCTCAAACAACAGCAACCCCACGGTCACCCTGGCTAAAACAACAGCAACCCCACGGCCACCCTGGCTAAAACAACAGCAACCCCACGGCCACCCTGGCTAAAACTATGCTACAAATCCAATTCACAACATCCTACTGAGCCACCCATCGACGGGACACTGCTCATGGGTCTTGCGAAAATATGGCACACCAATGGCAATTAGAGCCAATGTGTTAATTACCAGGAGAAATAGGAGATAAAGGATACTGTGGAGTGAGAGGCGTTGGACTCTGAAGATAATGACTAGAGGAGAGGAATGACCTCTTCAGGAGAAGGTATTCCTGAGTGCATTTAAAATGTCTCTCACACACAGCGGACAGAGAGACAGCGTTTGTCCTTGCCATCAGTTCAATAATCATTGCTACTAAATCAAATAGCATTTACATAACAATAACGAGGCTATATAGAGTGGGTACCGAGTCAATGTGCGGGGGTACAGGTTATTCGAGGTCATTTGTAAAGTGACTATGATATAATATTATATTATATATAATATATGTTTTTTTCCCACAGCAAACAGGGAGACAGCGTTTGTCCATGCCATCAGTTCAGCAGGGGTCATGTACACTCTGACGAGGAACTGCAGTCTGGGGGACTTTGACAACTGTGGCTGTGATGACACCAGGAACGGACAGCGGGGTAAGAGAAGATTTAAAAATCCACACACAGATCATTACAAGACATGCATAGATGAAACAGCTGTGTACACACTGTGTTGTATTCACGCTGTGTTGTATTCACACTGTGTTGTATTCACGCTGTGTTGTATTCACACTGTGTTGTATTCACAATGTGTTGTATTCACACTGTGTTGTATTCACGCTGTGTTGTATTCACGCTGTGTTGTATTCACGCTGTGTTGTATTCACACTGTGTTGTATTCACACTGTGTTGTATTCACACTGTGTTGTATTCACGCTGTGTTGTATTCACGCTGTGTTGTATTCACACTGTGTTGTATTCACAATGTGTTGTATTCACAATGTGTTGTATTCACAATGTGTTGTATTCATGTAATGTGATTCGGTTGTAGGCAAAACAACAAAACAGGTATTTTTTCAAGTACCTTGGAAAAAATACCCTTCCACGTTTTTTCATCACAAATGGTGAGCCATCCTCTCATACAGACAAACTGATGTCTCCTGCTTGTGTCCCCAGGGGGTACAGGCTGGCAGTGGGGGGGCTGCAGTGACAACGTTGGGTTTGGTGAGGCCATCTCCAAGCAGTTTGTTGACACGCTGGAGACAGGCCAGGACGCACGGGCCGCCATGAACCTCCACAACAACGAGGCTGGACGCAAGGTACAGTATTTAGTTAACTTTACTTTTACTTTACACCTTGGTGATGGAAGGGGTAAGCTATCCCTCAATACCATACAATCTAAAAAACTTTGACGATATAGTGAAATATTATCATGATTCCAGATAGATTTAGAGCTTGGTTTTCTGGTTGTTCTGAAAACCCAGATCATGTTGAGATTGAATCAGTGCAATTGCCATGGGGGGAGCTCTTGTAGTTCAAGGTGAAGGGTCAGATATTTGAGTTTCCCACTCAACCCCCAACTGACCGACTGCTCAATGTAAAGTACCTTTAGAATCATTTCTTTCTTTCTCAGTCTGCTCATTGAGTATTACAGCATACAGCAAGCGTACCACCCAAGCATCCTTTTCACGTCCCCATAAGTGAGGTGCCACTTGTCCTCCAATAACCACAGTGTGTTCGCTGTACCACAAGGGCCTGTTAACCAGTCAATGAATGTCCTTTATTATGACAAGTCTTACGTTTCAGAATCTCAGGATCACTGGTGCTAGTTCTTAATTAGAGTATCCCATGGTGCCACACACTGCAGACCAGGGCCAGTATTATGCCTGCCCGCTCTCTTTAAGTAGTTTTTAGTTTTATTCTTGCAATAAGCGTCCAACATTTATTCTGTTAGTCTTTGTGTGGCCCCTAAGGAGTCCTTAGTCAGGGACGAAGGACCACAAGCGAGAGGCTGGAGTAGTCTTTGTTTACTCCGCCTAGGAGCCCTCCTGTTGTGGCCTCGTTGCCCCTCCGAGCCCCACGGCACCTGGAGCATCATTGTAACAAAAAGAAACTCACCCCTTTTTCATTTTGCCACTCAATAGACTCTCCGTAGACTCTTCATTGGGTGTACTCATGGCAGAAAACATGTTGACAATGGCCTTGCCTAATAAATACTCCTCTCATTCCAGGAGGGACACAGTCAGTGTCTCAATGTGAAACTTTGATTCGGCACTCACCTCGCGAGAAAGCTCTTCCCCTCCCTGAAAATAAATGTTCCTTTCAACCGACATCTGTTGACATCTGTGTCAGGGTGAAGTCAGGAAATATTGAGGGGGACCACAAAAACTCCAGCATGAACCTTGAACCTATCCTTTCTCCCTTAGTGAATTCATCCTCTTTTTTGTCAAATGGGAAGGCTTGAGTGTGCAATGGGTTCATTTGACAACACATCAATCAAGAGCCAATGGTCTTCACATTACACAACTGATTCTTTAAAACAACTTCATACTCAGCCACCAAATCAGACAATGAACGTCTGTTGCTACGTCCCCATCTTAAAAAGAAGTCTGAGTAATTATAAATTTTTCTACACTCCTGTTTCACCTGGTATTTGCCTGGTATTTACATAATAATTATATGGCAACAACAGGTTCTGTCTGGAGTTTACACAGTATTTACTTAATTTCTGTAATTTTCATGTTATTATTATGTAATTACCATTTTTCCAGGTGAATCACAGACTGTAGAAAAGCTTAACCAAAGACTCTCTCGCTTCCTCCCTCTCTCCCCCCTCCCGCTTTCCTTCCCTTCCTTCCTTCCTTCCTTCCTTCCTTCCTTCCTTCCTTCCTTCCTTCCTTCCTTCCTTCCTTCCTTCCTTCCTTCCTTAACCCCTCCCTCCACTCCTTCCCTTTCCTCTCCTTCCCAGGCAGTGAAAGGGACTATGCAGAAGACGTGTAAGTGCCATGGCGTCTCTGGGTCCTGCACCACACAGACCTGCTGGTTACAGCTCCCAGATTTCAGGGAGGTGGGAAACTATCTGAAGGAGAAGTACAACCGAGCACTGAAGGTACAGTATATATTGTTTATATTAAACAATATTGTTTATAAGCACTCTAAAGATACTTCACATAAAATGAATTCTATCATTCATTTATTCATTAATTCAAGGTGGACCTGCTCCGGGGGGCCGGGAACAGTGCAGCCAGTCGAGGTGCCATTGCTGAGACCTTCAGCTCCATCTCTCGTAAAGAACTGGTCCACTTAGAGGACTCCCCAGACTACTGCCTGGAGAACCGTACCCTGGGCCTGCCCGGCACAGAGGGCAGAGAGTGCCTGAAGAAGGGCAAAAGACTAAATAAGTGGGAGAAGCGGAGCTGCAAGAGGCTGTGCGGGGAGTGTGGTTTAGCCGTGGAGGAGAGGAAGGCGGAGCTGGTGTCGAGTTGCAATTGCAAGTTCCACTGGTGCTGCGCGGTAAAGTGCGAGCAGTGCCGCAAGACGGTGACCAAGTACTTCTGCGTGAAGAATGGGGGGCAGAGGGGGAAGAACAAGAGCGCCGGCAGCCGTAGGAAGAACCTGAGGCTGAGGAAGAAGCACTGAGCAGCATCCATCTTCCTCACCATCATCATCATCATCATCACTGCCACACGCCATTTCTTCTCACAAGCTGATTTTCACAGACCTCTGTGCACCGAAACTGTGCCCCTCTCAAACATTTCTACAACACGCTTTCTGCCTTTGTTCTAAAGACATCATTGAAAATGTATTTATTGAATAAGACTAGTATTGTTATTATCCTAATCAAATGTTTAATAGTGGGGGAGAAAATGTGTAAAAAAACCATGTTGATAAAACGACATGATAGAGAAAGAAGGGATACCATTACTTGTCTAGAACTGATGGTATACATATATTTAACAGTATATATTTTTTTACTTTTTCCCCCAATTATATATATCATTATAAGTCATTGGGCATTTAAAGCATGTTACATATGGCCGCTCTGAATAATGTCCTTCATATTTGATAGCTTGAACAACTCTTCCTAAACGGTCAGTCCACGGCATATCTCAACAACTTCTTATTTATTGTCATAAGTACCACCAATGAGCTATGCCATTTCTGATTGGTCAGTTTATCAGACATTCCTTCCTGTCACGATGACAACTCTAGCCCAAGCTCTCTCTACGCGTGGCAGTGCCTGATATCAAAAGCATCCCAGTAGTTTGTCAAGCATGTATCACAACAGATATTGAGATTTTACTGAAGGTTTGAAAAAAGAACAAGAGACTTCGGGGCACATTCCACTCGTCCACTTCTCTACAATGACCACCCCTCCCCAGCCCTCCCCAGCCCTGACCAGCCCTGACCAGCCCTGACCAGCCCTCCCCTCCCCAGCCCTCCCCAGCCCTGACCAGCCCTCCCCTCCCCAGCCCTCCCCAGCCCTGACCAGCCCTCCCCAGCCCTGACCAGCCCTCCCCTCCCCTCCCCAGCCCAGCCCTCTCCTGCCCAACCCAGCCCTGACCAGCCCTCCCCTCCCCAGCCCTCCCCAGCCCTCCCCTCCCCAGCCCTCCCCAGCCCTGACCAGCCCTCCCCTCCCCAGCCCAGCCCTCTCCTGCCCAACCCAGCCCTGACCAGCCCTCCCCTCCCCAGCCCTCCCCAGCCCTGACCAGCCCTCCCCTCCCCAGCCCTCCCCAGCCCAGCCCTCTCCTGCCCAACCCAGCCCTGTCTTCCCCTCCCCTCCCCTCCCCTGCCCTGTCTTCCCCTCCCCTTCCCTGCCCTCCCTTCCCTTCCCTTCCCATCCCTTCCCTCCCTCTCCAGCCCTGCCCTTCCTAGTCCTGCCTTAAGGATGTATTTAATTGTAAATAAAATGAAGCACTTTGTTCTGTATATTGTTAATTTATTGCACATGTTTTTCCCAAGTTGTTGCTTTATTGTTGATATTTTCTTTAAAACTTTTGTAATTAAAAAAGTATAATCTACAACCCCCTATTATATTCATTTATTGAGCATGCCCATCACCCATTTCACATCCATTAATTTCAAAAGTGTTGAATTAATTTCAGAAGTGTTTAAATCGAATGCATGATTATTTCTTATATTCCCCTGTGTGACATATAAATCACCAATGTTCAGCAGTGGTAGGCTACAACACAACCTGAGTCTTGTTACATTGTTCACTTGGGGATCTGATAACCCTCTGGGCCAAATTAACAACAAGAGAAAACTTTTCATTATACTCTTCCTTCACACCTTTCTCAATTACGCCTTGACAAATATCTCCTCTTTATTTCTGCCCCTCGCCCATGTAATCCTCAAAGAGCCTCTCCTAACGCCCTGGAGCTCAGAACTTTCTTTACAGTTTAATACTAGTTTAATTAACTTTGTCTAGACAGAGTGCATGGTGGAGGGGAAACACGAAGAAGACAGACAAGTTGCCCTTAAAAATCCTTAAAATCACCCACCCCGCCTCTAATTTTGTATGCTAATCTCCTTTTTACTCTACCCCTCCTTCGGAGTGAGTGGTGAGTTCAGACAAAAACTGTTAGGAAAACTTGGTGGAGTTGCCTTCCTTCTCCGAGAACTCGCCAGTGGCTTCCTGCTGGCTGTTTCATTCCTGGGCCCCCTCAGCCTCCTCGGTTCACCTACCTTTCTCTACTCTAGGGCCTTCCTTTGCTTGATTTAACAATGAGCGTCGAGCTAATCAGCCCTCTCGGAAATGCGCCACTGCCGAGCCACTTAATCCCCTCTCCTCTTCCACTGGCTCAATGGACCGCCGCCTTCAAAAGGGCTTTGGGAAAAGGTTTTGCACGGATTCACACTGTTCCCTCAATACAAGTTAGTTCAAGTATTGTGCCCACAACAAGTGGGGTTGATAAACAAATGCTTGCCAGGGTGGATACCCACCCACCATCCCACCTGTGGTAGCCTAAAGAGGGTGCCAGGGCTGGGGGAAGACGGTAGCGCATGGCAGCCCGACAGGGCCCTCCAGACGAGGGGACCTCAAAGAGGAGATTAGGAGCCCCTATCGAGAGTAGGGGCAGTTCATTTCTGCACCCTCGTCTTTCTGTCCAATAAAGTGTCAAGGAAACACCTTGTTGACATATTTTTTACGAAATAATGACCAGAAACTCAGAGACAGAACACACCCCTCATTAAATGAGCTCTGTTGGCTGGATGGAGCTAGGGGGTGGCATGTCCAGCAGAGCAATTCTCTGTAATCACTAATCTGTGCGCATATAACAAGAATATTTGTGCAAGTCTCCCATTGACATCAATACATGAAGGTAGGATTTGGCCCTCGAAAGAGTCACCATAAATGTTATGCTGAGGTCCAGTACAAGATCTGGATTGTGTTCATTAGGGCACTCAACAGAACA